>NC_050534.1:5360061-5506108 GCF_002922805.2 Oryzias melastigma
AAACCTGGGAGTTCATTTTGACCGGTTATGTCCTTTCATTCAAACTGATTCTGCCTCTTTCACCTACACTGACATCAGAAGTAGGGCTGGGTATCGATTTAAATTTCCAGAAACGATTCAGTTCGATTCATAAGAGCCTGAATCGAGTCCTCGGTTCAATTCAATTTTGAGTTTACACATTTATACACATTTGTTGAGAAATACATTAATAATGTAATATATGATTCGAATATATTTATATTAATCTGATACAGTTCACATACTGTAAAATTTAGTTAAATAATGACACTGTTGGCCCTGTGACAGACTGACGACCTGTCCAGGGTGTACCCCGCCTTCGCCCTTCAGTAGCCGGGATAGGCTCCGGCACCCCCAGGACCCTGAAAGGGAAAAAGTGGCCAAGAAGATGAATGAATGAATGACACTGTTGACAGCACACAGAGTTTTATGGATTTTACAAAGAAGAAGTTCTAACTAAAATGTTCAGATCATTAACATTGTAAACATTGTTCTGCTCCTCCTGGAGGACGTTTTAGTTTGGCCACTAGGTGGTGATCACGCTATAGCATTACACCTTATTTCAGAAAAAGAAGAAAGTATGAGGAAAAAAACTGTTTTAGACCACAAATAGTTATTTAAAAAATACTTTCTTAAAAGAGTGTGGGAAATTCATAACTGTAAGTGTATAAAGATGTTCATTTAGTCAGAATGTATGTTTAGTTTGACTGAGTGTTAGAATTAGCCGTCCTATTGGAAATTCCATCAAACGTTAGCATCAAGCTAGTGGACGTTAGCTTTATGTGCTAAATCGGTTTATATCTTTTATGAATTGTTTACTCATTTATCAAGATTAAATCAATTAATTGACTTTATTAATCCAGCCCCAATCAGAAGGTTTAGGAGCATCCTGCCTCACAGGGATACTGATGGATTTTCAAGGTGGGATTATTTTTACCTTCAGGCCTGATTATTTGTGTGAAACAGGTTTTTAATAAAATGTTCACTGTAATCATGAGCAGAAAAGATACAGAAAGTGAGCGTCCACTGACCCAATATCCCACCTGTAACTCAAAACATCAAAGTTCCTAAAAAAAAAAAAAAGTCCTAAAATAACACTGCCTCACTCCTGTCTTGCTGTAAAATTGAATAAATCTGGCAACATTGAAACTTATGGTAAGTTCAGCTCCTTCTAGACCCCTACAGGGAGTCCTTCAAAGCAGTGGTCCCCAACCCCCGGGCCATTGATACCAGGCCGCAGACAGAAATAAATAAATAAATACATGCGCTAGCTTAGATTATTTCCGAAGTTTCATTTTGGAAAATGGCTGCATTCTGTTCACAACATCCGTCTTGGTCACGTGACTTAAAGCGGATAGCTGCATGGCTAGCTGGATTGCTAAACTAGCAGCCAAAAGGTGAAAACTAATAAAAACCAAACAATAAAAAGCATTTAGAAAGTTTTTTCACGGAGAAAAGAGTCAGTGAGGAAACAGAAGAGCCTTCGACTTCAAAGAACAATAAAGTTGCAGTATACGGAATTACTGAGACAGTTGTTCTCGTGTAGCAGAGGCGGCTCTAGCTAATGATATAGTTTGATGATAAAGTGTGGCAGAAAATACAAGTTTTACAACAATTGTGTCATTTTATTTTGGTTTATTTATCCATCACACCCTAAAAGTCAGACGTACGTGAAGCTAGCGTCCGGTCGTTAGCCTCAACTTTGACATTAAAGGGAAAATCTTCACCACAAAGTTCAAAACATTTTATAGAGAATCAAGATTCAATCAAATAAAGAGAATTAAAAATTTTCCTAGAGCAAGACTGAATTAGATGGATGGACGGACAAACAGTATGTTGACTTAAGGAAAGTATCCTTCTTCTGGTACTTAAAAATATAGCTTTTTATTGCCAGAAGAAGAGTAAAAGACTTTTTTTTTTGCCCCACAACTGTTCTGCGCAGCTCTAACTGCAGACTGTGCAAAATTCTGCTGATTGCCTGCTGCTGACAGAGACTAAAAAGTGAAATAAAGTCATGAATCCCTTTACTGGCTCTTCTCCACTTTCAGGGTGTGGTTTAAGGTTTCATTGTTTTAAATGTCTTGACCGTTTTTGGTGACCAGATCTTTTAGGTCCTGTGTCGACAGCGAGGTGTTCGCTTTATTTTTGTATTTTTTTATCGCTTTCATATTATTCATTTTAATTGTTTTATTCCCTTTTCTACCCTAACTTTGGATAACTATATTCTTTTATCTGGATAACTATACACCACTTTCATTAGCTGAGGGTGTTTTTGCAAAATGCTGCAGAAAAATGTAATTAACTGATTGAAGATTTTTGGACTGAATACCACATGGCCTGTCAGAAATGGACTATAGATTAGACTTCAAACTGTTGGTTTTGATAAATATCCCGTTTAGAGCTGCAGTGACCGACCTTAAGCCACGTCTGTGGAGAGAAAACACTAAAAACGATCAGTCTGCGCCCTTGGATTTGGAGGTTACTTTTTATGCATGTTTTTGCAACCTGTAACTGCAAAGATAATAAAGAAGCAGTGCTGCATTCAAGTGGTATCTGACATGCAAAAGCTTCCGGCTAACTAATACTGAGTCCTTGCTCTGATGAAGTAATGGGGTAAACGACACAATACAAAGAATCCACATCAGTGATCTTTGATCAGAACTAAATCAGTTGTTTTCATGTCTCAGAAAGAAACACGATTGCTGCTTCCTTCAGCATCACTTTATCACTGTCACTCTTCTCACTGCACCAAAATGCATTTCCTTTCCCATCTTCCTGTTTATTGCTGAGACAAGCAGGCGGGCGACAGGCCCGAGCTGTCAGGGCGGGACTACGACTGCTCAGCCAAAGCAAAGAAAGTCAAGAGCATTTAAATAAATCTGGTTGGATGGAGATTCTGCAATGCTACCACTTTTTTTTTCAATCAAAATTTAATGAGTCTCTCTTTTGTCTCCTGAGCAGTAGTTTTCCCCTCCATTACCCCGGCCCGGCTGAAGGGCCTGTTGAATGCCAAGCTCAGATTCTTCCTGCCAACCCCCTCTACCCTCCAGGCTGCTTCACAAAGCAGTCTGCGGCTCACCTCCGTCCACGCCAGCTCTGGCCACACCCTCAAACCAGATAAAACATCACCACCTCAAATTAACTGTGAGTGAGATCACGTTGGTCAAAAAAAGAAAAAAGCAGGTTTTCACCCAAAATTCATGCTAAATTGTTCTTTTTCCTGTTATTTCATGAACACAGAAGTTGTTAAGTGCAGTTTCCAAACATAAGAAAAAGAGAAACCAGAGGACGGAGTGGAAGTTAGGAGGGTTACATGTAGGGGCTTCCCGGTGGAAAGCGTTGCGAGCTAACAAGCTGCCTTGCGAACAGCGTAGCAAGTTAGTGAGCCAGACTACTGAGCGCCCACTCAAGCCAGTGTGGGCAAACACAGATGGGGCCACCAACCTGGGGACAAACCCACCTGGAGCCCACCAATTGAGCCCAAAGGGAAACCAAATGGGGCCCATATTGAAACGTTCACTGGGTAAATACCCTAAAGCTACCAGGCGGGTGACACTTGATATGGACAGCCACCGTCCCAACACATTCTCCCTCCCAAGTCGTCACATATTGATGTTTGGTTACTTTTTGGGTGTTCCCAACTCAACGTTTTTCAATGTACTGGCTGTTTCTGTTAAATCACTGGTCCCAAACATCCGGGCCACAAACCAGAACCCATCTAGTACCGCGCACTGGTACCCAAACCTAGTACCCTAGCCCGATACCAGACCAGATGCAATACCAGACCTGAACCGGTACCAGGCGCGAACCAGACGCAAATCAGTGCCAGATTAAAGTTAGGGTACCGGTACTGGACGCATCTCGAGGACCAGTGCGCATCCAGTACTGCGGCGTGAGGGTTGCGGACCCTTGATTTCACAAACAGTCTGAACGTCAAGTGTCAAGTTGGGGACACCCAAAACATCAAAGAGAGACGTAGCAGGGGCCTTAAAACGTCAATATGTGATGACTTGGGGATGAGAATGTGTTGACTGTCCGGAGACATTTGCACATCATCCAATCAGTGCTGCTACTGGCTAGCGATCCGCCCCATAGCCGCCCAGCAGTCGCTCGATTGCGTAATGGCGTCATCCCTACCTGTCCTGGACTGCCTCAGCGCGACCTCAAAATTTGCAGGTGGCCACTGACCAACGTCAACAATTAGAGAAAAATCGTCGTAAAATTATGACTTTTTCCTAAAAACCTCAGCAGCCACTGCACAGGGCAAAATGCGACTGCCGCCTCCCGATTACAAGTCTTAGAGCTGAGACACCGAGATTTTATTACCTATGACCAGAGGCTGACGAACCAAGGTATACTCTCTAGGATTTTCTTTTATTTTACAAACAGCAAGAGAAAGAAAAATAGATCGCTTAAAATTTGTTGAACCATTTCTGAAGTTTTGTCTAGCAGCGCGAAAGAACTGGTCCTATTTTCTCTTTGCAGTGTGTTACTTCACTCGTTACTGGTGCTTTGAAAGGATCAAAAAGTTATTTCTGATTGTCAGAGAAAGAAAAACTTTTATGGACTATTCTAGTAGCTGTGTTTTAACCTAAAAAAAAATAACAATGCAGTCTGCAACTAGTATGAAACGCAGCACTAATTTTGCATAGTGAGCTAGAGCCTCAGAGTGGTGCAGGCAGCAATCCCTGAGATTAGTTTCAAACCCAAAGAGCTGAACACGGTTCACAGCACAGTTTACACACAATACACCCCAACGAGAAGCAACAGAAGTTGGTGGTAGTTTCAGCTGTTGGAGACTCCAACGTTAAATCTCCTTTGTGATTGGTTTCAATGTATGTTTTTCTTCCGATGTATTCCGTCTGCCCGCTGAGTGTTTTTACGAGCTGATCTTGACCCGTCCATCTTTCCTCTGGAAGAACATCAGTTTGCAGTGATCAAAGCTGCTGTACTCTGTGTGGAGTCACTGTGAAAGTGACTGGGGTGATTTGGCTCAGGGCTTCAACAGGCAAAGCTCTGGGCAAACAACAGCCTGTGTCACTACTTTCACACTAAGCAGAGGGTAAACACGTTTCATAATCAAGAGTGCAGGAACTAATCCTGCCGAGCCACAAACTCGTTTTTACCACATTTGTTTACAACAGATCCGGCAGCAGAGTCCGGCTGACGATTCCTCGGTTACCAAGGAGCCGACGGCTCATTAGTTTCTTTGTTTCTGTTGTACTCTTTTGGTCTGACGGTGGTTTTCCTGCGTCTCCCTCTCTGCAGCATGGCGATGTCTGCTGCTTCAGCCCTCCCCTCCCCTCCTGCGTCACTTCCCCTTCTGTCACATAAACACATGTACACCCCTATTCGCAGGCGCACTCCGACATACGCACAAACACACACCCAGTCACACGAGAGCTGCTAATTATGACCACATAAAGCCAACGGAAACACAACTTTTACAGCTGGCTCCTCCAGCTTCTCTCATACAAACAGAATTCACATGCAATAAAAATCGATTATTCGGCAAACCAGAGAAAACTAAAGTAAGGGGTTAATTTTTCTTTTTTTTTTTTGCTTCAGTGCTTTGGCTGCAAATCGGAAGAGGTTCTGCTGAGGGAGAGAAACACAAAGTCACAGACTGAGTAAGAAAGATGGAGGAAGGACGGTTCTGCTGCAAAGAAACTGGTCTAAGCTGTTTACACAGGGCGGCTGAAGAAAACAACGTATTCTCGATTATATCCAAATGAAACGGATGTAATTGCTGAAACAGCACAAACATCACGCACAGCCTGTGACGCAGAATGGAAAGTCTGCCGTCTGCAAGCAGAAGCCAGATAAACAGGAGGAGCCGGGTTATCACCTCTGAACCCTCCGGACATGCTACTAACATGCTCCAAGCTTAGATTGGTGGAATGCCAAAGTAGAGCTGGGAATCACTGGATACCTCACGATACGATGCAATACATATAGATGACATCGCGATACTGCAATAATTGATAAAAATCATCTCTAATCACATTATATAGAAAATCACATCTTTTTTAGGGAAAATTGAATTGAACTTTATTCATATCCCAAAGGGATAAATTCACCTATTATAGCACCACAAAAACTCAATAAGTTGTATAAAAAATTAAAAAAAACTATGAAATTTACTAAATATGTAAATAAATAAAAGTAACAAGTTAAAAATGTAATAATATAGTATATAAATAAAAATAAAAAATATATAACTATTTATTTTAGCTGGAACACAATCTTTTTTGTGCAACAAATAATAGACACTTTTGTGCAAATCAGTAATACTGTCTTTAACAAGCATTGACACCAATTGAATTGAAATTATCTGTAAAATTCATGAACAGCAGTGCTGCTACTTAGTGCAAAATTGTTGTAAACAACACAACAAAAATTAAACAATTCAAGTAGCTTCCAGGCACACTGGTCCAACGCATGCTCCCCATCCACCTCCAAAGTGAAATCTCACCAAAGGACGATGAGTATAACGTTTTACAGCCTCTTCAAACAAAAATAAAACATCGATACTTGGTGAGAACCCATCGAGAATCAATCGCTGGACTAAATATCACAATATATAATATCGATGTTTTGGCACACTCCTGATCCAAAGTGAACAAGTGACAGCTTGATCAAGTTTTGTCAAAACTACAACTGACTTTGATTTGGTCAATACTACCACAGCAAGATTACCTGCAAGAGAACGTCCAGTACAACCCTGCTTGTGTTTGCTAGGTCAAAGATGTTGACAAAATGTAACTGATAAACGTTGGAAATTCTGAGGCAACAAATGGATCATCCAAGTTCCAGTGTAGTGTCATCAGGTCAACGAGTCAAATCAGTGTCTTAGTATGATGTAAACCGCACAACTTCACCAGCGGAGCTTCGCTGTTGCTTCACGCTGCATTACAGAGCCTCTGTGTTGCTGTTATGTAATGCCTCACACAGCAGATTTCACTGTTCAAAATGCTTTCAGTTAAGTAGACACATTAGCAGTAGCTGCAAGCTGGAAATCTGCTGACCATTCATTTAAGGAAAGCCAACTTCCATTATGCAGGAAGCCGATTCTAACCGAAAGGGATTTCTTACAGACGTCGAACGGTTACTTTTCTGTCTTAGCTGCAATAACAAGCTAGCTGTTGACTCTGGAAGACAAATGCCTGAACCTAACACAAGAAAGAGGATCTGGATACGTCCATGACGTCTTCCAAAGCCTCCCTCCTACCATATTCTGACCACTTCCACTGTGTCCTCTTTATGAGGAGGAGTAGGTCTCCTCTTCACACCTTATCTCTAAGGGAGACCTCAACCACCCTGTGATAGAAGCTCATTTCCGCTGCCTGTATCCGTGATCTTATCCGTTCACCGACAAGGCACCGGCTCACAGCTATGGGTGAGGGTAGGAACTGAAACTGACCAGCTTCGCCTCCTAACTCACCTCTCCATTTCCTCTATATGGAATGATGGTCGTCAGTCCATACAAGTGGAGAATTCATTAATGAAATAGAAGGTAGCGGTGAACCGACATTTTTGTTTTCAAACCAGCCTCATGAGGACATGATGGCATTAGCCCTTGACTTCTGTTAGCTCTAACAACACAAGCTTGATTCTATCTGTCGTATCATTTGTGTTTTGTATCCAATCTAACGACTACAGTGAGGCTAAGTACCGACTCAACTTGGTAGCCTCAAGTTTGATGTATATTTTACTTATATTTACTATATATTTACGATAAACACTCAACCTTTGACATGTTTTTAGAAGTCTCTGACTTCAAAGTACCACAACAGAACCCACACTGCCTTCTAGTGTTTGGGAGTGCCATCACAGGAGTATGGAAGTCTACACAGGTCCTTCCAGGAGACTAAAGCCTCTTTCCCACAGAGCAGTCCGGTACGGTACGGTAAGGAGTGGTACGGAACTGTCCAGTTGATTCTGGTAAGCGTTTCCACTCATTTAGGCCGCACTTCCATTGAGCGGTTTGTTTTTACAGTACATCTGTGGTGTAGACTGCTAGCTCACCCTGTATCAAATTGTCGCCGATCTTTGCAGGCATTTTTGATATAAACTCGTGACCAAAACAGTACACAGGAAACCACAAAAGCCAGAATGCTTACAAATGTTGGAAATATTAGCTTAAATGAGCGCTATATCGATGCTTTCTAATGTTGTCATCACTTTCTGCCAATCAACGGGTGTTAGAGCAGCTCCACCCCAACCGCTTCCTTTTTCTATGGACCTACAACTAGGGCTGCTACGATTAGTCGACTAATCGACGACTAATCGACTATTAAAGTAGTCGATGACTAATTTAATAGTCGATTAATCGTTACTTTATATTATATGGAGTCGGAGTGTGGTAAAGTGGAAAGTTATGATGGTATTATGCTAGCTTTTTGGACTATTTTGGCATTTATTAGGGTTTTTTGGTCTATTTTGGAGTTTAGCTAATATTTCTGCTGCATGCTAGCTATTTTGGCTATTATAGGATATTTTAAAATTTTTAGGCAAATTTGGAGTTTAGCTAATGTGTGCTAGCTGCTTTGGCTAACTTAGGCTTTTTTTCAGCTTTTTAGGCTAATTTGGCATTTAACTATTATTTTAGCTGGCTATCAGCTTCAGCAATTTCAGCTATTAACTTCAGCATTATCAGCTATCAACTTCAGCATTTTTAGTTATCAGCACTAGCATCTTCAGCGGACAAATTAGCTCTCACACTAGCATTATCGCAGATAATGCTATATTTTTAGTTTTTAGTTAGTTTAAAGCTGGTTAAGATGTGTGCTTTACATCCAGTTTGCCCATGACCCGTTAAGACGACTAATCGGAAAAAATAATCGGTGATTAGTCGACTATTAAAGTAATCGTTTGTGGCAACCGAGGGCTAAATAAACCAATGGAAGCCCCCTAGAGGTACGGGTCGGTACTGTTTAATGGGTCAATTTCACAATGGAAACACTCAAAATACTGGGCCAAACCCATTCAGTGGAAACGAGTCTTAAGTGAAACCAAAGTCAGAACCTTCCAGAGCTGTAACTCTGGCATTGATCCAAGCTAAAAAAAATGACTCGATCTGGTCCCAAATACATCTGCTATAAAGGAGATGTCATCAAATCCACAAATAATAAAACAAAGGAGTAGATGGTCCAATCGTGGCCTAGATAGCCCAAAGGGTGTCACTGCACATGCAGATTGCGCATGGTCACTTCACCATTAAAGAACTGGGTTTTTGCAATGAAGAATTTCTCATTACTTTGGACTAATTTCACAGCTTTAAGAAAGGTAAGTTAGGTCCCCAAAACCACCATTTGTACATTGAGGAAACTTGATGAAATTAGTCATTGCAGACCCGAGTTCCACATGTCACAAATGTGTTAATGAGCGCAGTAAGGAGCACCCACAGGCTCAAGCCTTTATATATAACAAACTCCACTCGGCAGACATAATGCATGTAACAACATAAAATGAACAATCTTCTAAAAAAAATATCAAATAAATAATGTTCTGTGACACATTGATGGTGTTTAGAGCACAGACAGGGAAGATGTAGTACCTACAAATACAAAAAAATCTGTGATATTTGTACTCGGGAAAGACCCAGCACGCGCTGGAGAGACTACAGTCCAATCAGAATACATCCCTTCTCCCTTCCCCTTTATTTAGCCCTCCAAATGGAGAGTTAGGAAAAAATAGTGTCTCAAATTCATTCATTCATCTTCTTGTCCGCTTTTTCCCTTTCAGGGTCGCGGGGGTGCTGGAGCCTGACCCGGCTACTGATGGGTGAAGGCGGGGTTCACCCTGGACAGGTCGCCAGTCTGTCGCAGGGCCTCATATTTCGAACGTCACTTTCTTTCAATGACGTCACCAATAATGGCCGGTCTGCTAGCTTTAGCACAGTTTCCAGCACTCAAATATACATAAGAAAAGCAGTTTTATAACTTTAAAAAGGTCATGCTACAACAAAAAGTCATTACTTACATTTAAATGTAAACTTCTGAGGTTCAGAGCGCACCCATGTGAAGAAAAATGGTTCTCAACGTGACAGAGAACTTTATATCTCTCTACTTGGAGGGTCGGCTTAAAAAAAAAAAAGTCACACTTGCCTTCAAATGGAGGGGAAGGGAAGAATTCGGACTGGGCCTAGGTCTCTTGGTTAGCCTGGAAACGTCCCCCAGAGGAGCTGGAGGAAGTGACCGGGGACAGGGAAATCTGCTGCCCCCACGACCCGGTCCTGGACCAGAGGAACAAGATGGATGGATATTTGTACCTGTAATTGACAAAATGTTCTACCTGAAAAACAAAGGTTAACCTAAAATACTTAAAACATTAATAACTTGCTTATTTTAGGTCTATCGAGCCGCTTTATTTATTTCTGTGTTCAGAATTTGACGCTCTATCATTTATGGTCACCAAATGTTGTCTCTAAGCTTTAGAAAATTATATCCCTCTACTACTGTCTGTTTGTAATACTCCTCCAAAGTGATCAGACTAAATCTCTTTACTTGTTATTTAGAGTCTTCTGGCTTTCATCAGAGCAACTTGTTATGCTTTTGTGTAACTCTGAGACAACTTTATTAGTGGTGCCTTACAAAATATGAAATAAAACAGAGCAGATTCTCATCCATAATGAGACCGATTTACACCGGACTCCTGTAATTATTTACAGAGTCTTTCTGAACCAGTCCCCACGCACGCGGCAACTTTCCTGTCATGAATCAGCATAAACGCTGCTGTGTTTGCGCCACAGCTGGAGCGGCTGCTGGCAGCTGTTTCTGAGGCAGACGGAAACGCGCAGTCACGAGCATCCTGCAGGAGAATACTCCAACCCCAAGAGATCAGTGAGATTCAAGTTGAATTAGGAAGAGAAATGAAATGACATAACACCCCCCCTCCCTCCTGCTATAAATGTCCTCCTGTGCTACAAACAACTTCAATAGTTCCTGTTGGCGATAGTTCGGGTTGGTGCGTAAAGAGGGGCGGGATGACCCTCCAGTTGTTTACTTCAAGTTCCATTTGTATGTGCGCAACAGCACCTGGAATGCGGACACTCCACGAGCGCGACACCCCCCTCTCTGTTGGATGTTTGCGCTTTTCATCAACAAACACTGCGTTCTTCTCCCCCCCACCCGCCGGATACGGCTCCCCCGGCTGGAAAGAGGCGCAAAGGCACCTGCGGCAGCGGCGACACAGCCGATCCACACCAGCAAAAAATAAAGAAGTTGACTCACGCTGAGGGAGAGAAAGAGAGCCTCTCCTTCTGCTCCTCCAGAGGACATCTTCCTCCTCCGGTGAAGCCGCGCTTCAGCACGCAGGTGCAGCGCAGATGTCCCGTCCGGCTCGGCCCGCCCCGGCTCGACGGGGGAAAGGACTGCGCTTCTTTCTCCATCAGCTCGGAACTGTGTGTGTGAGAGCTCGCTCGCGCTCCTGCTGTTTCATGATATCATGTCCATGTGACACGCTGAGGCCTCAGTCAATGGAAACTTAAAGGGACCTCCCATGTGATGGCTCTTCGCGCGCGCGCTCATCACAGGCGGCGCGCGCCCTGGAGAGCGAAGATGCTGCGCAGCCTGTCTGCATCACACAGCTTTTCCCGGAAAGATGATGAGGATGAGGAGGGTGATGCGGGGGGTTCACGTGAAAGACCATTTCAGAGGATGCTGGTCATGAAGATGACTTCATATGAAGTAAAGCTGCAATACTATAATGCATGTTAGTGCAGTTTTAGGTCACTGTGCTCAAATAAAAAGTGAATCCAAACATTCAAAAATTATTCTAATGTCATAAAAGTAAAACCGATGGCTGTAAAACGAGATTACAGGTATATGTTACAGTGATTCTTTAGTGGATGCTGGCCTGAGGCTGACTTCTTCCTCTGTTCTGACTTCATCACAGGATGACTCAGACTGTTGGGAAACACAGATGAGCTCAGATTAGAGAGGAAAGAACAAAACACCTACTGCTCACGCCCCATTTAAAAGGTCATTCTCCTCCACACTCAGACCCCTGTATTCCTTTTTTTTTTTCGTATATTTTGTAGTGTTTTTCTTATCTGAGGGATTTTACCCGCAACTGTTTTTGCATTCTTGTGTGCATGACCGTACAAATATTAATAATCTATATGATTTTAATCAGGGATGAGGATCTGACGTAGCAGCATGGAGATGACTGGACATGGATGGGGGAGCAGGGTTGTTAGATGGCTTGTGGGTAAACAGAAGTTTTCAATCGATTCTGCAAAAGATTGCATTTTCCAATCATAACAAGTGGTCTTTTGGTTATGATTATGCCATTTTTAGGGATTTTGGATGAAAAAAAAAAGTCCATCCATCCTTTTTCTGAAATCACTTTTTCAAGTTCAGGGTCACAGGATCAATAGGGCCTACCAGCTATTTTTGGGTTATATCCTGGACAGATCAAATGAAAATTATGTTTTTAATGAGTTATCCCTTTCTTCACACTTTTGATGATAAAACTGTCTTGCTTTTTAGTGAATTGTTGAAAGCCACATTAGACAGAGGTTTAGCTGTTTCATGTCAAACTCAATCCCTCAAGGGGCCAAAATCCAAACCACACCTTAAATCTCAGGTCAAACACGATAAACACTTATTGAACACTCTAAAACTGTAACTTTTTAACATAACTATGAACTAGATATATAGCATTACCTACAAAAATGCAAGTGTGAGTAAGCTGAATTTGGCCGATGAAGATGCTGAAAAAGATAGCTAAAACGCTGAAGCTGATAGCCGGCTAAAATATTAGTTAAATACCAAAATACCCTAAAAAAACAACTTAGGTTAGGCAAAACAGCTCGCATGTAGCTGAAAAAATAGCTAAACTTCAAAATATTCTAAATAACTGTAAAAGCCTAAATTAGGCAAAACATCTAGTATGTAGCTGAAGTATTAACTAAATTCCAAAATAGCCCCAAAAGCTATCAGAATGCCCATTTTAAAAACTTTAAAACCATAACTTTTTAACATAATTATGAATTATTAAAAGGCAGGAATATTATTGCAGAATAAATCAACTTAAATATTAAATAACTTTCAATATTTTACTCTCCATAAAAATATATTTTGTCAAAATTACACAAGTTAGAAATCAGCGCAAGATAACATCGGGTCATTAATAACAAAATAAATTGATCTGGAGGGCCAGTGCGGCCCCCGGGCCTTGTCTTTGACACATGTGACATAAACAAACACAAACTGCTTTCACATTTCTATGATGGAACAATGTCATGCTTTATTAATGTATAATTTCTTAAAATCTTACCTGGGTTCTATTATTAGGATTTCCATCCAAACATCAGATTTTAGACCTGTTATTATGGAAGAAATATTGGTCTGACTCCCAAAATCCCAAAGTGTTTCCCCGGTCTCTGTTTGGGTTTCCTTTTGTAACACTGACATCTGAACATGAAGTCTGGTTTTCCTGACATTTCTCACAGCTGAGACCATTTTTCCCAGATCTTTAACTAACATGTGTAGACTCTGACTTAGATTTGCCTTGTTATCCACGACATTTGTAAGAGTGCCAAATGTAAATATAAGTGTTTCTTTCAAGTCAGACTCTGTCTCCTTAGTGTCTATTTGACTGTGTGATGGACTGATGACAGCTGGCAACTCCAGAATGGATAAAACCTGTTTGGCAGGGAAACTTCCCGGATTTACAGTAAGTGAAAGCAATCCCAGCCAAGTGTTGGATGTGCACTTATGAGAAATGCAGTTGTCATGCTCTTCCTGTCATCAAGCCAAAAAGTTCACTAGCAGATGATTCACTCAAAATACTTTAAGGTTAGACTCACCATCCACCATCCAATCAGAGACACAGTCATTCTGCATTTATACAGACAGCCTGGGGTCAGGATATTCTTGTGTCTCTTAACCATTCTTTTTCTTAACTGTCTTGTAAACAAATGATTTATTTGGTACTCTGAGCTTGGTCATTTCCCTTTCCTCCCATAAAATCACTTCAAGGGAAATAGTTCTTTATTTGTTGTTAGTGCACTCAGCCAGAACACAGCATGGGGATGTGGTTGTTGGAGTTGATAAATACCACAGGCAAAAATGAAAGTAAATTCAAGACGTCATTGCTCAGTCCATGCCTCAATCTGGTGCACTGCATCAGTTTGAAGTTATTCAAAATGTTTCCAGCAGCCTAAAAAGAAACTTCTTGGTTGTTCTGTTAAGAAGACAAATCAGAATGAGAAATGCGACAGAATAATCTCTCCTGAAGGGAAGAGGAAGCCTAAAAGAATCCATTCCTACAGTAAACCTCAATACCCAATGTCCAACGTAGATAGACATATACAAATAATTAGGGGTTTAACAACTTATTTTAACAACAATTTGATTAATATCAAAATTTGTGGTCTCGACCGGGGAAAGGAAGTTTGTCCTCTCTCGGTGGGTGGAGCGCTCCTGCCTCAGATGGACGAGTTTGAGTATCTTGGGGTCTTGATCAAGAGTGAGGGAAGACTGGCGCGACAGATCGACAGGTGGATTGGAGAAGCGTCTGCCATTGGTTGCTGTACCAGTCAGTTGTGAAAAGAGAGCTGAGCCAGAAAGCCAAGCTCTCAATGTACCGGTCGATCTTCGTGCCAATACCCACCTATGGTCAGGAGCTCTGGGTCAAGTCCAGAAGAACGAGGTCCCGACTATAAGCGGCTGAAATGAGTCTCCTCTGGAGGGTGGCTGGGCGCTCCCTTAGAGATAGGGTGAGAAGCTCATTCACTCTGAGAGAGTTCGGAGTAGAACCACTTCTCCTCCACATCAATAGGAGCCAGTAAAGGTGGCTCGGGCATCTGGTCCAGATGCCTCCTGAACGCCTCCCCTGGAGAGGTGTTCTGGGCATGTCCCACTGGGCGGAGGCCCCGGGGAAGACCCAGGACACGCTGGAGAGACTACGTCTCTCGGTTGGTCTGGGAGCACCTCGGGGTCCGCCCAGAGGAAGTGGCCGAGGAGAGGGAAGACTGGGAATCATTGGCTATACTGCTATCCCTGCAACCCGTTCCCGGATGAGCGGAAGAAGATGGTTGGATGGAAAATTTATGCTCGCTGATTCAATCAATTGTTGATATTGGTTCATTTTGAATGACCCAATTCACTGCCCCGGCCAAAAATGTCACTAATGTGACTCAGATACAAATACCTGGTAATGAACAGTGCAAGTAAAGTTTTCAAGATTCCTCATATTTCTTGCAAGATAATCAAGTGTAAATTAAATATGTGTACAAACAAACAAGAATAATGTCAAATCCATTCACATTTTAGTTTCATAAAGGTCAGCCCACCGTTTTTTTACACATCAAAATAATACAAATGGAACATTATTAGAGCATTGTAACACATTATATGGTAACATGTCTTTGCAAAATTTAAAGTGGAAGTAATTATAAGATGCACTGAAGATTTGTCACTTCACACCTTTCCTCTGCCTACTCTTTTTCTCATCAATGAATATAGGATGTTATCAATGCAGTCACCAAGTCTTCTCTTTTTTGTCGTAACCCTTTGCTATCTTAGGCATGCTTACATTTTTAAAAAGGGGTTGTCTGGACCCCACAAGACAGCTCACTGAACTTTTTTAAAGTATTTTTTTATCCTCACTCATGCCCGTAGTAGACATAAAATCCTATCCACCTCTTTCATGGGAGGGATCACACATCAATATAAAGGTGGGGTCATCTGGACCACATGAGAGAGCACATGGGTTAGAATAGATGCCCCCATGTTTTTCGTCTCTTTTTTCCTTTGATTCAAACCAGTCAGAGCAGATGGTTCCAATTATTGAGTCTATTTATTTGATTACGTTTATTTATGAATAAATACATGCTTAGGATATTTTTTTATGTTCTTTAGTTTCTCCCTTCTCCCCCCCACCATCCTATGCTGTCTGGTTCCTCTCCCCAGCCACCACTTTGGAGTCACTGATCTCATTCAGATTACGTCTGAGTAAAATAGAATAAATAGTCTGCTCCTCACTCCCCTCTTGCGTGTTCGCCTTTGCTTGTTCCATCTACCCCTCCTCCTATTTGACCTTTTTGGAATAATCTTGACTAAAATGCATGTGATGGTCACTATAAACAATAAAAGCATAGTTTTGACAAAGTGAACAAATCCACACATGCACATTTGCTTAACCTAGCTTTGTTATATTTTCTCTTTTACAATTTCCTTTATTGCTGGTACATTTGTCAATGTCCCCTCCTTTTTCGCAGCTTTTTGTTGTATGTATTTTGATGTAGATAGTAATGATGCATGCATTTTATGATTTTGTGTATCGACTCATGTATTCTTTTAACGCGGACCAGAGGAAGTCTTACCTTCGGTCAAGGCTAATGGGGATCCTTAAATAAGTAAACATCCTGGGAAAAGACATTGAGACAGTGGACTCTTATAAATAGCTAAGTGGTCACCTCAATGACAAACTGGACTAATCAACTAAAGCAAACGTCTTGTACAAGAAGGGGCAGAGAGTTGACTTAATCTGTACAGGAAATCGGGGTCCTTCTGAGAATTTTTATGCTAGCATAGTTGCATCTGCTCTCTTCTGTAAAGAGGGGGGCAGATGCACAAACAGGAACAGGAAGATGATCGACAAACTGAAGGGGAGATCTGGCTTTTGGTGTGCATCAAATTTACTGCTTGACGCCCCAGCCACAGAGCAACCGCCAAAGTTTTTCCGGACTTCATTTGTTATGGAAAACATTAATGGAGTCAAGAAAGTTGCTTAGATTTACTGTATATGTTTTGGAGAGCTCTACAGGGGTGCTGTAAAGCACATCAATGTGTCTGGGCTCACCAGATCATTCAGAGTCTCTCCTGAAGTGGTGTACTTCACTCTTTTAGCGAGAGTTGCTGTGCCTGAGTTACGGACGGTTTAAACGTTGTCTCCACTGTCTGAGGCCCAGTTTGAGCATTAACCCGAGAGTAGCAAAATCAAAATAAAACTGGAGGATCTTTTAAAACAAAATAAAACAGCATAAGTACATGCAGCTAGAGTGATCATACCCACTACGATTGCTGTCAACAGTCAATGCCGGCAGCCAATCACCGGGATAGCTACGTGACCCCGCTAGCTCTGCCGGCCCCTGGGCGGCTTGCTACGCTGTCCACCGGACGGCTGGCTAGTGTAGAGGGCGCGATACATCCAGCTCCAGTTCCAGCTCCATGGGCTTTGTGACAGACTGACAACCTGTCCAGGGTGTATCTCGCCTTCGCCCAATAGTAGCTGGGACAGTTTCTGGCAGCCCCATGGCCCAAGCGGGTTAAGAAAAGGGATGGTAGTTCAGGATGAAAATCCTGGCACATCGAGCGGCCATATGGCATAAGTGAAAACATCACACACCCAAAGTTGAGTCCCAATTGGTTGATGCACCATGTCAACCTGATGCCTAAATTGCGCTGCAAGACTTCAGATTGCGTCTGTACATTGTAGGGCTGCCACGATTAGTCGACTAATAGACGACTAATCGACCATTAAAATAGTTGACAACTAATTTAATAGTCGATTAGTCGGTACTTTATGTTATATGGAGTCAGAGTGTAGTAAAATTATAATGACATTCTGTTAGCTTTTTGGAGTATTTTGGCATTTATTAAGGTTTTTTAGGCATTTTGGGGTTTAGCTATTTCAGCTACATGCTAGCTATGCTGGCTAATGTAAGATTCTTTAGTTTTTTTAAGGCTATTTTGGAGTTTAGCTAATATTTCAGCTACATGCGAGCTATTTTGGCTAATTTAGGATTTTTTTTCAGTCTTTTAGGCTAATTTGGAGGTAAGCTAATAATTCAGCTACATGCTAGCTATTTTGACTAATTAAGACTTTTTTGTTTTGTTTTTAAGGTTTTTTTTTAGTTAGCTAATATTTCAGCTGCTTCACATTCAGTTTGCCCATAACCCGATTAGTCGACTCATTGGGAAAAATAATCAATGATTAGTCGACTATTAAAATAATCGTTAGTGGCAGCACTAGTACATTGACTTGACATTGAAACTTGACGCCGGTGTCGAGTGAATCGTGTCCAGGTGTGAATGCACCATTGGTGTTAAGTTAATATATGCAACCAACAACATTTACCCCTGGACACACTTAAAATATGCATCACTGTACACCTTGTCCAAAAATACTTTGTGTGTCCAACATAAATTTCCATTAGTTTTTGTGCTGGTAAATACATGCAAATAACATCAGCCTTTTTTAAAGCTCTTGTAGCATAGAAATAATATTTCAAAACGGCTATACAGAAACTATACTATTTTAAAAACAACAACATTGGTCAGAGAAATACAGCAGATAAGGCATTTGAATTATAATCATAGCCATTCCTTCTCATTTTATTAGCTGAAAAACAGGTGTACTGTCTCTTTAAGTCTGCTCGCAGCTCTGTCCCTGTTAGCCTCCTGCTATCTGTTTTTTCATGCATCAAAATGGCTGTCGCTCCTGAGAGTAGAGTCCTCACTTACAGCGTTTTTAAATGGAGTTCCTACTCCTCTACCTATTTACCTGAGTGAGTATTTGGCACATGAGCTGACCGCTCGTGTACCGCAGTATCCGTACTTAACAGGCTACCTCCGTTCTCACGCTTATGGTTCAGCCGACCCGCCCGGCCTAGCTCGTCTGGGGTCCGGCTCAGCTAGCTTAGCTTTCTCGGTGGCAGTGGGTTCGTTTGTTTTGAACGCGCTGGCACTCCGGCGACACCTGAACGCCGAGCAGTTTGTCAGTCAAGAGAAAGATAGGGTGTTTATGGTGTCCTAAAACACATCCTGACTGTGTATTAGTCAACTTTGCACTTAAATTTGAACATTGTATATTGGGGGTTTACAGAGCAATGTGTACGTTAGAGTGTTGTAAGCAAAGGAGAATAAAATGGTGTGTTTTTCATTGAAAAACCGTATCAGTCAGCAACACAATTGTACATTGGGTCATTTTCGAGAATTTCTTTAAGTTCGCGCAAAGCATAAATCTTATAATTTTAAATAATGTTGTAGTTTTGTGCAACCGCCTGCACTCCGGGACCACGGATGTGAAATTTTAACGTAGGCCAACACGACTCCTGATGAAGGTAACTACTGTTATCTAACCTCATAGCGATGCTCTAGCTGCTATGCTAATGAGCGGCTGCCTAAAACGAAACCCACGAAACGAACTGTCAAACTCTTCAGCACATCAATGCATTCAATTATCATGAAATAGTTTAATATCTTATATGAGCCAGTAGAGCCTGTTGCTGTTTCAGCACTCGTGTCGCTAAGAAAGCCAAGCTAGCTAACAACAACAACAACAGAATGTGGAAGCTAACAGTCTGTTGTGATGCTAAACATTTCATTTTTTCTCCTCCATCGTAGTGTTAGTCGATATAGAAAAAAAGTATTAAGATATGATTTTTTTTAAAATAAATATCACAATAACAATATATATCACGATATCCCATAATTAAATGTATTCTAACATTTTTCTCAAGGGGAAAAGACAAACATCTATTTACTCACTTTTTTCTGTCTTTAATTTTTAGCTAAGATGTAAATGAATAGCCACAGATGACAAAAAAAAAATAAAGTGCACAAAAATGTCAACTTTCTCAGTAGAATAACATTTTTTTTGCTTAAAACTTCAGCAATAAAAATCAACAAATAAAAGAGAAATGGCACAATAGACATTAGTACTGACACAAACGATTGTTTTAATAGTTGTCTAATCACCGATTATTTTTTCTAATTAGTCGACTAATCGGGTCATTCAAAAATTGAATGTAAAGCACACATCTTAACCATCATTAGCTTTAAACTAACTACAAACTGCAATAATGCTTGTGTAAAATGCTGTAATCTGAATTTTTCCACTGAAGATGCTGAAATTGATAGCTAGAAACGCTGAAATCTATAGCTGAAATCGCTGAAGCTGAAAGCTAGCTAAAATATTATTTAAATGCCAAGTTAGCCTAAAAAAACATAGGTTAGCTTAAACATCTATCATGTAGCTTAAAACATAGCTAAACTTAAAATTACCCTAAAAAAAAAAAAAAAAAATCTTAAATTAGTTAAAACAGCTAGCGTGTAAATATTAGCCTAACTCCAGAACAGCCCAGAAAACAAACAAACAAAGCCTAAATTAGCTAAAACAGCTCTATAATGTAATTGCAATATTGACTAAGCTCCAAAATGGACAAAAAAAAAAACCACACTCACTCAAAAGAAAAGTTTAAATTAGCCAAACCAGCTAGCATGTAGCTGAAATATTAGCTAAAACGAGAAATAGTCTAAAAATACTTAATCAATGTCAAAATAGCCCAAAAAGTAAAACAAGGCAAAGGCCACAAAATGTAATAAATGCCATTTAAACATGTTGACGATTTCAAGGAAATTTTCATGTTTATTCCTCTATTTTGCACTTGTTGTCAAGGATTTCTGCAGCCCATAATCTAACACTAGAACATGTATGTGGGTAACATTTAATGATTTTACTAAAATATTATAAACAGTATGCTGCTAAATTGTTTTAAATGTTACGTTTTTTTTTTAACTACAGCTCTCTATTGCCGTCAGGCTGGACTCCGCATGTCCATCCATCAGGTCACAGATTAAGATATTCAAAACCCCATGGGCATTGAACTCACAAATCCATAGATTAATAACAAGTTTTCAAAGTGATATATTTTGGTATGCATTAAACTGATGAATGAGTGAAGCGGAAGACACTAAAGAACACAGAATGGGTCATCAAATCCTTTGTCATAAAAGCTCTTTTTGACTTTGTTATTCACTTGGCCTTTTCCGACGGCGGTGGAAATTTCTTCAGAATATCCAATATATGAGCATGTTAGAAGACCACACCTCTTCTACTTAGAGCAAGCTCAGAGGAGTCTGTCGATCAAATGTTTCAAACGTTTGACCCAAGACCACCTCCCTTAATTAAAAAAAAATAAAAAAAATCCTGAAAAAAATACTTGATGAAGATAACAATCTCATTCTCTGTAGCGTCCTCTGTTTATTTTATTGTTTTAACTGCTTGGATGCTTTTGGAAAGGATGTATGTCAAATAGTGGACCAAATCTTCAGAACAGATCCACAATTTGCTTTTTTTTTGTTGGTGATGCTCCAAATGTTTTCCACCTGGTCGGTTTAACCTGCTAAAAGTTCCTACCATTCCACTCTGATATCTGTGTCTTGCTAAAAAGCTAAAGATCAACCTTAAAAAATAAGTTTTATGTATGTGAGCGTATACTGCTAACAAACCTGCACCTTTATTGAATGATCTTTTCCCTAACCCGTCTCTGCTCACTCTGTAGGAATATTTTGGTGGATAAACCGAATGATCAGTCTTCCAGGTGGTCTTCTGAGAGCAACTACCCTCCACAGGTAGGCGTGTCTGTTAAATATCTGCTGCACAACAACAGCTCTTTCTACCTGCAGATCAAAAAGACTTAAATCTAGGGGTGTAACGATTTGATTCACATCATAATCAGTGGTTGCCGATTCGACTTATAGTCAATATTGGTTCGTTTCGAACGACTTGATCCAATTCACATGCAGACACAATCAATGAAGTGGCTCATTTGTCTTGGTGTTCAGAGGGAAACTCCCAGCTTTGTAGTCAACCTTTCACAGCACAGAGGACACGATCCGCTCCTCCCTTGTCTAGCTAATAAAACAGAGTGTCGGCCAAATGACAGAATCTGATGTCCTTGTACATGAGTCATGGGCGAGGTTGATGAGCGGAGCATCCGGCCTCATTACCAGGAGGACCAGTGCATGACTGGACAGTCGTGAGTTTGGTCTGTTGAGCTCCATTTATAGTTATTGATCATAAAAACTCAGGTAATGTTTTTTGAGCATGTCAGAAGACGAAAAAAGTTTTGTTTTTGCTGATTTCAGCTGATGAGAAGATGTTTTTTTTTTGCTGGCTTTGATATCAGTCCTTCGACCTTCGGGCGTCAGCTGTCAGGCATAATGGCAGCAGCAGATTCGTCAGTAGATGTCCTGACTCTAGAAAGGGCTGCTGCCATGCAGATCCAGCCCTCGATTATATGTAATGCTTCTTTGTCGAGGATATTTACTGCCATGTGGTAATGGAATTACCAAGCAAAACCTCACACGGACTGCATTACACGCAACTGTCAGTGAAAAGTGTTGTCTTGTTTTTTTTTTTTGTTTTTTCTACCAGTTTTTAATCTTAAAATTGGAAAGGCCAGCAATAGTTCAGAGCATCACCTTTGGGAAATATGAGAAGACCCACGTCTGCAACCTCAAGAAATTCAAAGTATTTGGTGGAATGAGTGAGGAGAACATGACCGAGCTTCTGTCCAGGTGAGATCCATCAGATTGACTTCTTTCATTTGATACTTTTAACAGTCAAAAACATTCGGGAGGGTTTCTGAAATGCATCAGATAATGGATCAACCTAAAATCCCCCATCAGTTATTTGTTGAATTCACATTTGTCTTCTTTTTCTGTGCATCTATTAGTGGCCTTAAGAATGATTACAACAAGGAGACGTTTACGTTAAAGCACAAGATCGATGAGCAGATGTTCCCCTGCAGATTTGTCAAAATAGGTAAAATAAGTTTTTTCCCCAAAGTCTGTTGAAACTCATTTGCCGTGGTCTGACATTCATCCCACTTTTCCCTGCAGTGCCTCTGATGTCTTGGGGTCCAAGTTTTAACTTTAGCATTTGGTACATTGAACTGCATGGCATAGAAGATCCAGATGTGGTGCAGCCCTGCCTTAACTGGTATAGCAAGGTAAGAACAGGAAGGCGTTCTCGTGTGGTACCTCTGGGATTTGGCCCAAACGGCAGAGCTAATAGGAGCCTACCATGTTCTGTGAGGTCCGCTGGGCCACAGCCTCCCTTTCTGACTGTGATCAGTCACAGTGAGCTGTGAATGTCGTGGTTCACAGCTCTGATGAGTGAGACTTTCTCACAGAATAATGGTGCCACTAGGTTTACACTTAGATTCATATTTCAATGAATCAGAATTGAACTAATTATTTTATAAGGTATTATTCAGTTTGATCATTTTGAACAAAAAGCTATCTTTGAATGTAGTTTTCATAGCAGAGACATCTTGGAATAAGTTAAACTTGGAAAGTTTCAGGTTTCCTGTTAAACAGATCACAACCCAAAACCCCTCTGGTCGTTTAAAAAGTCCCCTCTTGACTTGGGTTTTAACTTGCACAAAATAAACAAGGCTGGTCATTCTCTAATTTTGTGACATTTCCTCAGGTTTGACCTCTAAGCTTTCACAACATCTGCTGCTCTGCATGACAAGCCAGAGAACCCAAACTCAGGCTGAACCACTCTGACTGGTCTCCTGTCTCTGTTCAGATGGTTATCTTTTTGCAAGTGTTGTCCTTTATGACAACATTAAGGGACAGCATTGGAAGAAATACAATCAAACACAAGTGCTGAATCAAATTTGCTTCCCTACACCTCTGCTCCACTTGTAGGGGCATTTGAAGGAGCAGTGGTGCATTAAACATGCTTTTGAAAGCGGAGCCAAAGGGACTTAGGACTGGGTATCCCAATGCCAGTAGAGGGATCCGTACCATGCTTGTTACACAAAGTAGAAACTGATTTTTTTCATGTGGGCGTGCTCTCAAGCACAGAAGTTTAGATGTAAATGTAAATAATTACTTTTTGTTTTTAGATGACCTTTTAAATCAGCTTTTTAAAGTTAGCTACACGCTTATGCAGATGACAAGGCACTATATATCACTCATGGTATGGTAGTCCAAATTTTAAGACATAATTTTTCGATATTTCTCTGCTTGGAGGGCTAAATGTAGAGATTGGGAGAAGCCGTTTGGAGTTGGGAGAATTTGTAGGGGTTGGGAGAAGCCGTCTGGAGTTGGAAGAAACCAAATGGGTTGGGAGACGCCATTAGGGGATGGAAGAAGCCAAAGGGGTTGGAAGAAACCTAAGGCTTTAGGGAGAAACCATTGGTGTTGTGAGAAGCCGTAGGAGTTGGGAGAAACCAAAGGGGTTGAGAACAACCGTTTGGAGTTGGGAGAATTTGTAGGGGTTGGGAGAAGCCGTTTGAAGTTGGGAGATGCCATTAGGGGTTGGGAGAAGCCATAGAGGTATGGAGAAACCATAGGGGTATGGAGAAACCATAGGGGTTGTGAGAAGCGGTAGGAGTTGGGAGAAACCAAAGGGGTTGAGAAAAACCGTTTGGAGTTGGGAGAATTTGCAGGGGTTGGGAGAAGCCGTAGGAGTTGGGAGAAACCGAAGGGGTTGAGAAAAACCGTTTGGAGTTGGGAGAATTTGTATGGGTTGGGAGAAGCCGTTTGGAGTTGGGAGAAACCAAAGGAAGTTGGGAGAAGGCGTTAGGGTTTAGGGAGAAGCCGTACGGGGAAGGAAGCAATTTTGATTCACCCAAGATCCTCAGGTGTTCAGGTCAGTTATGACTCAAGCAGAATCATTGTTCTTTAGGAGAATCATTGAAGTCTCCCACAGTCATGAAAGGGTACAGCACACCATGTTCTGAATGTTTATGTACAGTGGGTACGAAAAGTATTCAGATATGGAAGTTTTTCTGTTTTATCAATTCTGAATTTTTTAAACCTTTGAATTATTTTTCTTAATTGTTTGGAACGCTTGATTTTCGATGGAATAAATTGTTTTCCGTCACACTAGAATAACTAGTCGATCAAAGAGCACATCGATAACCAGCCAATCAAATCATGACACAGACGTGACGTTCTTCTTGTTCTGTCTCTTCAGTACAGAGAGCAGGAAGCAATCCGCCTCTGCCTGAAACACTTCCGACAGCATAACTACACCGAGGCCTTTGAGTCTCTGCAGAAGAAGACTCGGATAGCGCTGGAGCACCCCATGCTGACTCACCTCCACGACCGGCTGGTGCTGCAGGGGGATTTTGATGCCTGTGAGGAGTTCATAGACAAAGCTGTCAAAGGTATTGGTCGCAGCTTTTAATATCGCTGTTCATTTCCAAATGTTATTTGCAGATGAATCCATGGGATTGTTTTTTTCCTTGTTTCCATTTGTGTGCCACAACTTTTGATCTTGTTTCCTTGCTAGATGGTTTGTTTAACCAGTATATCAGCCAGCAGGAGTACAAGCCCAGGTGGAGTCAGATCATCCCCAAATGTAACAAAGGTACAAGCAGCCAAGAAATCAGCAGAGACGACATAAACAGTGAGGCTCCTTATTCAACCAACAAATGCTCGGTCTTAGACACATTTCACCTAAACTCACTCTGTTTTTGCCCCCTCCCTTCCTTTTGTCCTCATTTTCCACCCATTCACTGTGCACTCCTTCCACACCCGTTCTCCATCCATCCCTCTTATGCCCGTGTCCCCCCTCCTCTCCTCTTTTCAGGTGATGGTGATGACAACAGGCCAGGAATGAGGGGGGGCCACCAAATGGTCATTGATGTGCAGACTGGTAAGACCTACGCCTTGGTTCTGACCTATGTGGATGGGTCTGGTCTTTAATAAGGGGATGATGCTGTATAAAGTAATACGCTTCAGGTGTTTCTGTGTAAAATCGGGTAAAATTTTGGATGGTAAAAATATTTATATTTTTTTATTTACTGACCAAAGACTCTGTGACTCAAACTTTAAATCTCGGCACTGGTGCAAAGCTTTGGCTCCCTTTGCACAAATATACATTTGATGTAATTCATTTATTTTTAACTTGTCAATCATTAATATGGCATAAGTTTCGACAAGTTAAAAAAAATAAATTGTATGGTCTTTAACTGGGCAACAGTTGGAAAGTCAGATTCAGAAATTAATTTTGATTTTTGGAAATAATCAATTTGGATCTTGAACTTGTCAATCATGTTATTTAAAAACAAAATAAACTGTTTTAGTAATCTAAGTATAACAAGTGAACAAAAAACTAATATAGTTTTATTTAAAGAATCATTTCTTCTGTTTGAAGACCTGTTCTAAACCCACAACAATACTTTCTCCATATTTTCTAGTTAAAATGCTTTAAAAAAAAAAAAAATCAAAGTTAGGAGTTTAGAATTCCTCTGTCCTTAAACTTCTTAACCATGTTCCTGGCTTTATTTATTCACGATTCTTGTGGACCGCTGGTGAAATTCATCATGAATGCTTTAAGGTCGTGTAAATAATTCGAGTGATCCAGTGCTCTCCTGTGCACCACAACTTCCTCTTTCCAGGCCTTGAAAGAATGGAATAAATGTTCTCTTTTTTCTGTGGGAGGTGGTTTTGCTGGATTTCTTGTGTACACAGGCGGTTTTATCTACAAATTCAAGCCTCAGTTTATACAAAACAAACAACTAAATTGAATCAAATTGAACTGTACACTCAAACAGTTTAAAGTTTACATTTGTCATATTTTTGAGGCAATCCGTCTTTCCAAATGTTTGTTAATCTGGTTTCCTCACGCTTTGGGGGTTCTGCTGCTATGCAGGGTTCTGATCACAATGTCTGTCCTGCAGAAACGGTATATCTGTTTGGAGGCTGGGATGGCACTCAGGATCTGGCAGACTTCTGGGCTTACAGTGTTCTGGAGAACCAGTGGGCCTGCATCTCCAGGGACACAGAAAAAGAGGTGAGTGTTCAAGAACTGTTGTTTCCTACAATGACTCGGCTTCTTAACTAGTTAAATGTTACTCAGTTGGTTTTCTTTGTTACTACAAGTACACAGTTATGTAATGGAGCTGTTCTGCTTTGTTCCAATCAGAGTGGTCCAAGTGCTCGCTCCTGCCACAAGATGTGCATCGACTCACAGAGACGGCAGATCTACACTCTGGGCCGCTACCTGGACTCCAGCGTCAGGAACAGCAAGTCTTTGAAGAGTGACTTCTATCGTTACGACATCGACGCCAACACCTGGACGCTGCTTAGTGAGGACACTTCAGCTGACGGAGGACCGAAGCTGGTGTTTGACCACCAGGTACAAACACCAACTGAACATATACTTTAAAGTCTGTCAGGAAATGATATATTCCATTCACAGAATCAAAATTTGGACCAAAACAAAAAGGGTTTTCTGCACCGAAGGACAAATCTGACTGGAAGTCTGTTCCAGATCTGTGGAGCATGAGAACTGAATGCAGCTTCTCCATTTTTAGTTTTGACTCCAAGAACTGACAAGAAACCACATACAGATGACCGGAGAGGTCTGGGTGGTACATACTGGGTCAGGAGGTCAGTCATGTATATTGGTACTGAACCATTCAAGGCTTTATAAACCAGTAAATTAACTTTAAAGTCTATCCTTTGGCAGACCTTTGAAGAACAACTAATGTTTTACTTTATAACCTGGGCCAGTGGGAGCATGTAGATGTTAAACAGAAGTGGTCCCAGGATGGAGCCTTGGGGAACTCCACATGTAATTTCTGTTGGCTCAGATGTGAAATTACCAATTGACACAAGATATTTCCTGTTTTCTTAGTATGTTTTTCATCCATCCATCTTCTTCTGCTCATCTGGTACCGGGTCCCATTTTGAACCAGTTTAGTACTGGCCAAGTGAAACCCAGTCTTCCAGTCGTCTGAGTAGTATTATTACGTGGTCGACTGTATCAAACGCAGCACTGAGATCCAGTAAAACTAGCACTGACATATTTCCACTGTCTGTATTCAAACGTATGTCATTAGTCACTTTGGTCAGAGCCGTTTCAGTGCTGTGGTTCTGTCTGAAGCCGGACTGGAAGACATCATAGCAGTTGTTATTTATTAGGAATTCATTTAGATGATGGAAAACGGCCTTTTCAATGATCTTACTTAAAAATGATATTAGTCTAAAGTTGCTCATTTGTGTTTTCATTGGTTCTGGGAAAACACCAGATGTTTAAGACATGTCATCTGCACAGCTATGGTAACTAATGTTCTTTATAACCTGGGCCAGTGGGAGCATGTAGATGTTAAATGCAAGTGGCCCTAGGATGGAGCCTTGGGGAACTCCACATGTAATTTCAATTGGCTCTGATGTGAAGTTACCAATTGACACAAAATATTTCCTGTTTTCCAAGTACGTTTTGAGCCAGTTTAGTACTGGCCCAATGAGACCCACCCAGTTTTCCAGTCGTCTGAGTAGTATAGCGTGGCCGACTTTATGAAATGTGAAACAGTAACGTTAAATTTTCCTTTCTTTATGTATTATTTTCAGAACTTATTTAGAGTTTTGGCAGAAGTGAAAAAAGTTATGAAATTAGCCTTCTTTTAATCGGTGACTGTCCAGTACTCGGATCTTTTACCAGATCTGAAAAGACATGACCATGTAAATGTTCTCAATTCCCAATAAAACTGTTTTTTTTTAATCCAAACTTCCCCAGACAGTCCTAGTGTGAAAGAGGGGCTTCATGGATCCACTTATGAACTAGAAAAAGCCTCCAGAATAACCTTAACAGAACCTTAAAGGAGCCCAGCCACTATTAGAGACCAGAAACACCTGGTTGACCCAGCGGCTATTGAAAACCGACAGGCCACAATTTGCAGATATACGGCATAAGGTTGTTGAGAGTTTATAACTCTCGTTGCAGATGTGCATGGACTCAGAGAAGCACATGATCTACACGTTTGGCGGTCGCATCCTCACGTGTAACGGCAGCGTGGAGGACAGCCGCACGTCGGAGCCACAGTTCAGCGGCCTGTACGCCTTCCACTGCCAGGCGGGGTCGTGGAGCCTCCTGAGGGAAGACTCCTGCAACGCCGGCCCAGAGGACATTCAGTCTCGCATCGGACACTGCATGCTCTTCCACACTGTGAGTCTGCACGGATGGTCCGATACAACCTGGCACCAGACTATTTCCACAAAACTGAGGTTCATCTCTTCTTCCAGAGAAACCGCTGCCTCTATGTGTTTGGAGGTCAGAGGTCCAAGACTTACCTCAATGATTTCTTCAGCTACGATGTGGACGGAGACCACGTGGAGATCATTTCTGATGGCACCAAGAAGGACTCCGGCATGGGTAAGGGCTAGAAAATCCATTCATTATTTTTCTTTTAAGTCATCTTGTTTTCATTTTTGGCAAATAAAACCCCAACTTTAAGTCGTTTTTTATTGTAAGATAAAATAAAAGATTCACCTTTCAGTAACCGGGCAAAAGTTTAGTTGTGTGAATGCTTTCCAGCATTCTTCTTCTGCTGCTTTTCATGCGTTTTTCAGCAAATAAAACCTCAATCACACTTTCAGTGATTTCAGTAATCTTGGTATCAAAACGTTCAGCTAGTTCAGAACATCACTGATTGTGTTTTTTGGTATTTATAAACTTTATAGTTTTTGAAATATTGAGCAAAATATGTGAACTTCCGCATAAACTTTTAGCTAGAGACACCATTCAAACTTTAAAATGTTGAGCAACTACTGTGTTTTTTAGGGTAATTTTAGGGTAATGAAGGTTCAGAAACGTACTATAAATGACACTACACATGTATTCTACAAGGACTTGGTTAGGAAAGCTGTTTGATCGCTTAAGTGTCGGATGAGCGAAGAGAGCAGGACAAACTACTCAACATGGGGGTGGCAGGACAAACCACTCCTTCATTGTCCTGGGGGGGCGCACCAGAGAAAGCAGTGTAAATTGGGGGTTAGACTGAGGCTGTAGGTTGGAGTGAAAGAGCTGAAATCTCTTTTGAGATTTGGTCAACGGACCGACTGAAACGACATTCTGGAGATCTCTTTAAAACGCTTTAAATCTGTCATTCCAGATAGACAGAGTCTATCTTAGTGTTGTTTACTCATCCATAAATGTAAATGTCAAAGCTTTTGTGCTTTCTTGGTAACACTTTGTTCTTAATGGGGCCAGATCAATCCATTTTATTTATAGAAGCCTTTAAAAATAGCCAAGAAATCAGCAACGCAAAGTGAATGGGACGACAGAACAGCCGAGGGTCCTTTGAAGACGCTGCAGTCGGATCATCATGAAACTGTCGTTTCTGCTCACACGTCCACCTGTGTTTTCTCTGAGAACTGTTCCGTTTAAACGTGGAAGAATAGTGTAATATTTTATCTTTTCAAATCCTCATTTTTCCATCTGAAAGGCTCCAATCAGACGTAGTTTCAGAAATCCCTGCTTCTGCAGGATACGCGGGGCCTCAGAGGAACTGGAACTCATCTCAGTCTTGGCAACTCTGGATGAAATGAAATTCAGGAAAAAGAAAACAGGGAGTCATTGGCAATGGAGAGAAAAGAACAGAATGTGTTTTGGCAGCAAGAAAGCAGCGAGTTCAGACAGTCCTGGAGGAGAAGGGCGTTTAGGTGTGAGTCTGTTGATGTGAGCTTCACCTGAGCAGGTCGGGTCAGGTGACTCCTCTCCAGCTGGATGAAAGCTTCTGTTGTTTTGGTCTCCAAAAGGTTGTGAAACGGTTCCATCGGCCTTAAAGCCCTAATTTCTGATTTAATGTTGGAGCTCATTCTTCAAGGTGCTCTAGTGTTTAGACTAAAAATCTAACAAGGAGCTTCTGTTTTCTCAACTTTTTTTAGGATTTATTATTGAAAAAAATGTACCTTCAGCCTGAAAAAAACTGCGATTCTTCAACCAAATGTTCCTGATCGTTGGACCTCCTTTCATGTGTGTTTTTGATCACTCCAGATTTCTGCAGTTTCCTTTATTACTTTTAAACCAAGGCCAAACATTATCTGTTAATTGTTAAATATTTGAGTATTTTTATTCGTCTAGATTAGATCCTCCCATCGAACCATCACATACTTAAATACATCTCCAAGTCCAGCCTTAGATTTAGTTTGTGGTTGATAAAAACAAGTTAGGAACGTCTGTTTCTGATTCATCTGAAGTGATCTGCAAGATCGTTTAGGAGAAAAATTACTCCAGGAATAAGGAATAAATAATTAATGATAATAATAATGATAATGATAATAATGATTGCTGCCGTCCACTCACTCCTGTTTTTATTGGAGCTTCTTTAGTCAAAGGAGTTCAGAGGAGAAGATGATCTAGAGCAGGAATGGACAACTCCAGCCGCCCTCGAGGCCTGGACTCATCTACCCCTGATCTAGAGAATATTTGTAGAAAAGTTTTTTTTTTTTCATTCTGATTTTTGCTGCTCTATTCAACTGACTATTAGGACAAACTGAAATATAAATGAATTAATTAATAAATACATTTACAAGAATAAAGTTTTAAAATGATGAGAAAAAAGTGTAAAATCTACAATAGTAAACTTGTAAAATTGTCAGTGAATATTTCAACATAGTATGAGAATAAACTCATATAATTATAAGTAAAAAAGTCAACATTTACTAGAATAAAGTTGTAAAATAATGAGAGAAAAAAAAATATTTTACTAGAGTAAAATCTTTCACTTATGAGAAAAAAAAGTCATGACTTTATGATAATAGAATTGTAAAATTATGAGTAAAAAAGGTCGTAATTTTATAAGAATACGTTTGTAAAATTATTAGTTTAAAAAAGTATATATTTTAGGAGAATAAACTTGTGAAATTATTAGTAAAAAAAGTAGATTTTACTAGAATGAAAGCGTTCACTTATGAGTAAATTGGTCATTATTTTACAACAATTGAATTGTAGAATTATGAGAAACGTAGTAAATTTACAAGAATAAACTTATAAAATTATTAGTAAAAAAGGTCATTATTTTTAATTATATTTAAGAATAAGTTTTTTAAATTATAAATAAAAAAGTAAACATTTATGAGAATAAACTCATAAAACTATGAATGAAAAAGTATATTTTACAAGAATTGTGAGTAAAAAAGTGAACATTTACGACAATAAACTTGTGAAATTATGAGTAAAAAAGTAGTAATTTTAGAAGAATACGTTTTTAAAATTGAGTAAAAAGTCAACATTTATCAGAATAAACTCATAAAAATATATGAAAAAAATCTATATTTTACAAGAATACACGTATACAGTAATGAGTAAAAAAGTCAACATTTACGAGAATAAAGTAGTAAAAACATGAAAAATCTACAAGAATGAAAATGTAGACTTATGAGTATAAAGGACAGGATTTTTTAGAATAAACTTGTGAAATTATGAGTAAAAAAGTATTTATTTTACAAGAGCAAACGTGTATAATTATAAGTTAAAAAAAGTCTACTTTTTGCAAGAAAAAACTTATGAGTAAAATGTTTGTTTTACAAGAATAAACTTGTAGAAATATGATTACAATTTTTAATATTAGAAGAATAAACGTGTACATTTTTGAGTAAAAAGGTCCATATTTTATGGGAATAAAGTTCTAATTTTATAAGTTATAAGTTGAGAATTCTTAATATTAATGATGCAAAAGGTCGTTTTCCAAGAAAAATACAAACGAATAAAAACCACAATGGAGTTTCGGTTTGAGAGACGTAACTGTTTCTTCAACATTGGTCCTACTAATGAGGAAGTCTTTTAATGAGTCGACAGACTCATTGTGAGTAGCATCAAGACTTTTAAAATAATATACTGGAAGCTGGACTCTTAAGAAGAAGAGGTTTTGTGACGGAGCCAAATGCATTGTGGGAAATTGATTCCTTAGAATTTTCTTGTGATTTTATGACTTTATTCTAGTAAAATGTGGATTTTTTTCATCATTTGACAACTTTATTCTTGCATATTAATGATTTTTGTCTTTTGTAGTTGTCCTAATACTTTGTTGGAATATTGACAGTAATATTTAATTTTTTTTCTACTTTATTTCAAGTACAGGAATGCATTCATTGATAAAAATGTTGATATTAAAATGTTTTTGGAGTAACATTAGCTTGACGTTTAACCTCTTTTTCTGTCATGCCTCGTTGCTATGGCAACCTGTTTCCATGTTGTCCATCTTTTTTGAACTTTTGGAAGTTTATGCTGTCTTTAGTGAAGCGCTTAAGAAATTTTCTTTTTAAAAAATATTCTCTGAGTCCTGGAAATGTAGTAACGCTGTTATTTACGTTCTTTTTGGGTGCAGTTCCCATGACGGGCTTCACCCAGAGGGCCACCATCGACCCCGAGCTCAACGAGATCCACGTCCTCTCGGGACTCAGCAAAGACAAGGACAAGCGCGAGGAGAACGTGCGCAACTCCTTCTGGATTTACGACATCGCCCGTAATAACTGGTAGGATAAAAACCAGCTCTCCCTCCTTCTCGTGTCACAGTGTGATCATAGCCGCAGCAGGAAGTCGTTGCAGAGATCTTCACCACAGCAGTGTGCAGCAGCCAGCACATGTTTGCACACATGTCAGAGTCCTCCTCACACTCAGCTGTGTTTCATGTGGCGTGTCTGGACATGTTGTTGTTCTCAGCATGCAGCCGTCACTGATAAACTTGTATGACAACGTGTGTGTTCGTGTTTGTGCCACTTCCTGATCCTGCATGTGTGTTTTCCGCTCAGGTCATGCGTCTACAAGAACGATCAAGCAATGAAGGAAAACCCAAACAAGACCCTGCAGGAGGAGGAGCCTTGTCCTCGCTTCGCACACCAGCTGGTCTACGACGAGATGCACAAAGTAACACAATCGCACAGTCACTGTGTTAAATGCAGGAGCGTTTTCTGTCCTTCATCCTCCTCCAAACACGGTGGTCCTTCGCTATGACGCCCTTCAACATTTATTTTGTCCTGCATCCTGATTGGCTGTAGATCTTGTCAATCAATCTCCTCCAAGCTTTAACTCCTGTAAAGAACAGGGGTGTGTATTAACAATATGTATCACCACACATGTATCATGATGCGATACATATCCTAATATAAACCGTACACGATCATATGGCACTATTTTTTTATATATCTAAATATTAATACATTTTTCACATTAGTAAAATTGTAAAACTCATGTTATTTAATGATCAGAACATTAAGCACCGCAACTCATAAAAAAGTTGTTTTTACCCACAAATTCATGGTGCTTTTATTTTGGTAATTTAGAAAATATTTTAGTAGAAAACAAAAGTAAGACTGAACTGCATGTCTGCTTTAAAATAATGAATTAAATATCGCCTTGGTAGTGTTTTAAATCTAGTATCGCCAATTAAAGATCCAGGATTATTTTCTCACACCCCTGGTCAGGGATGTGCACAGGATTTTTGTGGGGCAGGGGCTGAAAGGTGGATAAGGGTGGATTTTTGTCCTTTAAACAATGTGAAAATTAAGTAAAAATTAAAAATAGAGTCCTAATAGTTAAATACTGAGCTATATGACCTATGTAGGTGAAAGTGAAACAAAAATTCATTCACTTTATCATAGACTTGGAAGACATCTAAAGCCAATAAATCCCTGGATTCACTTTATTTTGACATTGTGTTTCAGAAAAATTCAACATGAATCAAGTTTAATACAGATGATAATGTTTAAAAAAAAAGATCTTCTACATCTAAAAAAAGCAGAAATTATGAATAATATTTAACACTATTACTTAACGGTTGCTGAGAGAATTTAGTGATTTAGTTTGGTTTTTCTGTGGCGTTTTTGATCATATTCTGTCACTTCAGGTTCACGTTGATCATCTACCGTTTTCATTTCTGTTAATTGTCGTCCGTGTATAAAAGTGTCTGTTTTTCAGTAAGAAAAAAGCATCTTTCATTGCTTTTATTGCTTCAGGTCCATTATCTCTTCGGAGGAAACCCCGGGAAGTCGTGCTCTCCTAAAATGCGCCTGGATGACTTCTGGTCCCTCCGACTGTGTCGGCCCTCTAAGGAGTACCTGCTCCGCCACTGCAGATACCTCATCAGGAAATACAGGTCTGTCGCGTTCATGTAGCTGTGATCGTGATCAAGATCTGTAATGATGACGTTCAATCGAATAAATAGTTGAAGTACATCTGGGTGAGCAGGTACAAACATTCAAAGGGTCATAACTTTCTCCATTACCAATTCAATCCTGTGGTTTCTTTGCTTGTGTTGCCACCTAGTGGTTAGTAGCTGTATCAACACGCTGTTTCTCTGTTTCTTTTGACTCTGCAGATTTGAAGAAAAAGCCCAGTCAGAGCCGCTCAGCGCTCTGAAGTACCTGCAGAATGACCTGTCGCTCACCGTCGACCACACGGACCCCGACGAGACCAAAGAGGTGTGTCTTCTCGCTGCTCCTCCTTTCCCTCCCTCAGGAAGTGCAAACGACCATTACTGCAAAGCCATTCAGAGCGGCTGCATGTCGGCGTGACGGTAGATGTTTGGTCTTTGTTTCAGTTCCAGCTCCTGCCGTCGGCTCTTTTCAAGTCCGGCTCGGATTTCATCCCTCTGGGTAAGAGTTCCTTCCACCGCAAGGCTTTGAGCTCAAGTTCTGCTGTAAGTTCCTACATAATCAACTACTTTTTCTCTGACAGGTTTCTCCGACGTCGATCAGACGTACGCTCAGAGGACGCAGCTCTTTGACACGCTGGTCAACTTCTTTCCAGACAGCATGACGCCGCCGAAGGGCAACCTGGTAGACCTCATCACCCTTTAGCATCTCACCTTCCACCACCTCGCCCGACACACTGGTTGGGACTCCCCGCTGTGTTACGAATGTGAGACAGAAACCAGGTATTTTTGTAGTCACAAATCCCACCGGTCGGATCGCACTCCGCCCACCTCCATCACACTGAGCTGCTTCTGGGCGGGGCAGCAGGCCGGCCACACCCAGGGGGGAGGAGCATACAGAGATGGATGTGAATGAAGACGTTCCGGAGCATGCTAAACCCACTCACGTCTGCCAAAAATATGTCAATTTTTTCTTCTTTAAGCCAAAAAACATTCATTTTTTTGCTGTTTTTTTTCCTTAAATGCTGGATTTTTACACACAAACTTTATGACTGGAAGCTGAATTTATTTATTTAAAGAGAACAACTTTCATCCTATTTCTCTGAAGATTTTGGTTCAACTGATCTTCATCATAAGCTCTTCAATTCAGTTCAGCAGAAAAATATATGTATTTATAAAGAGGGATTCTCTCTGCCGAACTGGCAACTCAACCTAAATCTTTTCCTTAAACTTCTTAAGCTCCTAATTGGTTTAGATTCCTGTTTCATTGAGAGCTCTTACTTCATCCCAGAAATCCTTCCGTCTCTATGGAAGAAAGAACATGTCAGCGTTGGAGCTGATAAGGCTGTTTATCCAGACTCCACAAAGTAGGAGAAAAATAGACATTTTAGCACAAATTCCTCATAGCATCAGAGAAGCACGGTGATGGAGGGTCATGGTGTGGGCTTTTTTTTTTTTAATTACCTGCGGCCAGGAAAAAATAGATTCTTTCCAGCACTTTAAGGTGCTTTTATACTTTAATAAGAGGAGAAATTCTGATAATAACGACTCTGAACTCACTTTTATGTGTTTGATCCGTTTGATGGATTTCCGAGTTTGGAATGCTGTGATTTTCGGAGGTCCGGTCCTTTAGTTTGTGCGGCAGATCCACCGTTGTTCACACAAAGCTTTAGGTTGTTGGTGGAGAGGGCGTGGCCTCTCGCCGTCTCTCAAACGAACGTGAATGTTCTGGTACCTGCCTTATTTCTAATGTGGTTGATCCTTTTGAAGGAAGTTGGATTCTGGCGGGAACTCTAAATGTGTCGGTGAGGATTGAAGCTGTGAAGAAGAACCTGAACTAACTGTAGGTTGAAGTATTATTTATGTTTGCCTTTTTCCCCCTAAAAATTATTTTCAATGAATTAAAAACTAACTTTACATTCCTTAAATATAAAATGAATCTAAAACATAATTCTAAAAATATACCTTTTAAGTTTGCTCTTTTAAGTGTTTCATCTGATGCCTTTTCTCTTTCTGGAGCTTAAACACACAAATCCTTTAACAGAACTACGTGAAACGACTTTTGTTTACATGGTAATAATCTGAAAATTGAAGTATTTTTAATCTCACTTTTGTTAGTTTTGGGGTTTTTTTTCATGGGGGCTCCACTCGTGCTCCTGGAAGTATTGTGTCTAAATCCCTCGAAGTCTTACCCTGTCCTGCATGTTCTGTCTGGCCACAATGACAGGAGTCATCCTGCTTACGCAGGTGTATAGAAAAGGAAGTGACACCCACTCCCCCCCTCATCTGGGATGGCGCTGACCCAAAGTTCTTCGATGAAGTAGAAGCTTCACTCTAAATGTAGAAAATATCAAGAAGGGACGTGTGTGGTGATGGTCAAGCAGCTCCATTCCCTGCACTAAACTTTTGTAAAAATAATCAAACACACGACGGCGAATACTCTCGGATGAAGATCCTCTCCACGTTTGCTCTGTTGCATCACATCCATGGGGGGTTTGAAGGCCGTTGATCTGAGAAAGCACTACTCTGTGGATACAGCGAATGTGTAGAAAACATTATAGTAATGTATTGCATTGTATGTACTGTATATACTGAATAAAGATTGTATTTTGTTCAAGTTTTCCTGTTTCTGCCCCCTGGTGGTGTCTTGAAGCACTAAGTGAAAGTCAAGGCCCGGGGGCCGGATCCGGCCCTCCAGATCATTTTAGTTTATTGTTATTAATAGTCTGATGTTATCTTGACAAAATATATTTTTTTAGGCTGTTTTGAAGTTTAGCTATTTTTTCAGTTACATGCTAGCTGTTTTGGCTACATATTTTTTATTTTTTTTAGGCTAATTTGGCATTTAGCTAATATTTTAGCTAGCTATCAGCATCAGCGTTTTCAGCTATCAATTTCAGTATCTTTAGCGGCCAAATTCAGCTTACAGCATTATCACACTCGCATTATCGCAAGTAATGCTGTATATCTAGTTCATAATTATGTTAAAAAGTTGCGTTTTTCAAGTTTTAAAACTTTAGATTTAGAGTGTTTAATACAAGTCTATCCTGTTCGGCCTGTGACCTAAGGTGTGTTTTGGATTTTGCCGCCCCTTGTTATTGAGTTTGACACTCCTGCACTAAATTAAGGGATGGTTATCTGTTATTATTTCCAGAAATGATTCGATTCACAAGAGCCTGAATCGATTCGATTCCGTTTTTTTTCCAATTCTTTCTATTCTTCAATTCAATTTTAAGTTTACACATTTATACACATTTGTTTAGAAATACATAAAAAAATCTATTATTTAATTTGAATATATTTATATTATTCTGATACAGTTCACATATTGTAAAATTTTTTAGTAAAATAATGAGATTGTTGATATCATCCAGTGTTACATAGATTCTCTAAAGGAGAAGTTCTAACAAAAATAATCATTAACATTGTAAACATTGTTCTGTTCTCCTGGAGGGAGTTTCAGTTTGGCCACTAGGTGGCGATTGCGCTAAAGAAGTACACCTTATTAAGGAAAAAGACAACAGTATGAAGGCAAAAAAACTAAGTTTTAGACCACAAATAGTTACTTTGAAAATGATTTCCTTAAAGGAGTTTGAAAAATTAATGCCTGTAAGTAAATAAGGATCTTAATTTAGTCATCAATGTATTTTTTTGGTCAACCGAATGTTAGCATTAGCCGTCCTATGGGAAATTCTATTGAACATTAGCATCAAGCTAGCAGACTTTAGCTTTGTGCGCTACATCGATTTATATCTTTTGTGAATCGATTATTGATCTATTAAGCTTACACTGATTCAAATCGATTAATCCATTTTTTTCACGGGTCTGAAACTGGCGGCCCGCGGGCCATTTTGGCCCCCAAGTCAATATTTTGTGGCCCCCACCTTAATATGAAAGTTCAGTGTCTACTAAGCAATCTCTTCTGCATGTCCACCCTTCTTTGATGATAGCTTTGTATTTGCTTGTGATTTTTATTCTTAAAACTTTGCGTTTGCTTTTGTCGTTGGATCTGGTCATCAGAAAAGTCCTTAGCAACAGTTGCTAGCGTTGTTAGCTCCTGACGTTTCACAGAAGATGGTGCTTAGTAGTACATAGACATGAACAAATGTTCAATAAACTTGTTCAGTAGACATAGACAATGGACCCAAGATATAGACTGGACCCAAAAACCTTTTTGGCACAAATGGAACCCCATACAGCCCAACCTCTGCCTTCAGTTGTGCGATTGCATTTGACACCCATACACTAAAATATTCTAAAATGATGTTTTTTTTTTCATATTCTTTTTTTATTATCAAATCTGAAAAGGTACAAGAACAGGTCAAAAATGTACATTTTCCAGTGTGTCAGACCCCTGTTGTTCTGCTTCATTAGCAAACAAACCTTAAATACAAAGATAACGTGATTATGTGAACAATAATAAGACATTTCAGACTCATGCAGGACTGGAACACCCTTTCACACCAGTAAAAGTACATACACATTTTAACGCTTTATTGGAAAGAAAATCTCGTGATTATTGTCTGTAAATGGAAGAACCTACACCGGTGAAAATGTTCTGCTACTGTTGCTTATTCACCAGATTTTACCAGCTGACTGTTTTCTGCATTTCTTACCCAAAATTAGCAGCAGCTACAGTAGAAAGCTGTGATACTCTGTGTTGACCTGACGGAGCGTACAACACCATGATTGGACAGAATGATAATTCAGCTGAAATTACGGAAGATTTTAAGAAAAAAAAATCATTTTTCTTCATCTGTCAGGATTACCCCATTTTTACCATGTTGATACTTCAAAGTAAAAGTTCTTTTTCTAATCTGATAATGAACCAGATTCTCCAAAGAAAACTTTTTCAGGCAGCTTTTGTCTCAAGATGAAGACTAAATCTGCATTTCGGAGTATTTCTTATGTAGACATAACGTAGCTGCTCCAATCAGGGGGCCACAAGCTCCGCCCCTTTCTGATGCATCCACTTGCAGACAAATCGATCCATGTACGTCTTCGTTTTTCCTCATCTGAGCTGGAATCTGGATAAAAACCGTACGATGTTGCACACAATTTTTGGAAAACGCTTCGACAATAGATCAGAGGAGGATCAGAGACTTTAAAGGGTCACCAAACAGGGAACTTGGAGGCTGACTCCACCCACAGCCGAAATGTGAAGATCCAGTCAGAGGGGTGGAGCTTGAGGGACAGGACTGTTACCATTACTAGAGGTGAAGATCATCGTGGGACTTAAATGGTTTGACCTATCACAAAATCCAACTGTAATACCTCGTTTCAACCTATAGGGGGCAGCATACAAATGGTTTTTGACTATATTTTCAAGAATTAAACCATTTTAATTTGTCAAAAAAATGGCAACAGACAGCAATTTTAAAGCCCCAATTATAGAGGTCAACAGACTAAAAAAGTTGATTTAGGGTTTGGTCACTCTTTAATGAGTATAAATTGTGAGCACAAAGGCCGATAATACTTTAAAAGAAATTAGCCTCTCAAAAATTCAGTTGGAAAATAGTTGTGTCTATACTAGTTTACCTCTGCCTTGAAGCAGAAAGAAAAACTGTCCGTTCCTCTGGAAAAAGAGGAGTTCGACTCCCGACTAGTGGACCGGATGTGTCCAGAAACTTCTAAAACTGCTTTTTTACCTAAACATTCCAACTGAATTTGTGAAAATAATTCATATAAGATCAGACGAAGATCTTCGTTTTGGACAGATGAAGTTTGAAGAAGGCCTTTTGTTCCAAAATAAAGAAGAATTGATTGGGTAAGAAATCGTCAGTGTATAGAAGGAGCTACTGATGCCCTCTCTCTTCCTGATGAAGCTCCCTTTGGGCTTTAAGAAGAGCACATTGACCATGTTGCTCCAGGAACACGGGCAACAAAACAGACCATAATATTTAAAAAAAAAAATGGAAAAGAAACATCACACAGTTTCTCAGCCACCACTGATTGGTGCGCAGAGAGGCACTTTGTCCTGTTGGCTTTATGTCTACGAATGTGTCCCGGCGTGCTCCTCACAGGTGGGTGTCCTCCTCGTCGGGGATCTCCTCCTTCAACAGGTTGTCGATGGGGACGATCCAGCTGTCGTTGAACTCGCCGTTCAGCGTCACCTTCTTCTCCTGCATCTCCGGCTGTACCTCCATCACCTCCAGGGTGGGGTTGTCGTGGTAACCGTTCTCCACCGCCTGAAGCTCCTCAGTCAGATGTTGCTGCAGGAACAAGAACATTAACCTCAAACCTTTCTGGGTTGATGAAATCCTAAACTTTAATGTTTTGTGGGGCTGGGTATCGTCAATAATTTCCAGAATTGATTCGATTCCATTTTTTTTATTTTTTTATTCTTTCGATCCACTCAATTCAATCAATTTTGAGTTTATACATTGGTCATTTGTGGCTTTTTAGAAAACTTGAAATGTTTTTACACTTCTTTCGTTAGCCTACAGCCTGACCCCGGCCCCACATCAGAGAAGAAAACCGCTATATGGCCCTCACAAGAAAAAGTTTGAGGGGTCCCAAACCCCCAGGCCGTGGACCGGTGTCGGTCCGTAGATCCCTTGATATCGGGCCGCAGACAGAAAAAATAACTAAATTCACTAACTTTAATTATTTCCATTTAGGTATTTTTTTTTATTGTGAAGAACGTTTTATTTTGAAAAACCTCCAGATTCTGTTCACAACATCCGTTTTGTATGGCTTGCTAAGCTAGTAGCTCAAAGCTAAATACAAAACCAGAAATCATGTAAATTTCTTTAAATCAAAGAAGACTTCTACAAATCAGCAACTTTGATTCATTGAATCTTCATCAACTGTATACAAATGTCTACTGATATTATTAGACTTTATTAAACTAAATTTCTTGTATTTATTTGAAAAAATATTTTTCACAAACTGGAAGCTTGCAAGTGCCAACTCCGGCCCATTCAGACTGGTCCGTGAAAGTATTGTCTAATTAAAACCGGTCCTGAAAAAGGTTGGAGAATAATACTTTAGGCCATGGTTACTATTACAAATATTTCTTTAATAGAGTTCGTAAAATAAATAAAGATGTTCATTTAGTCAGTGATGCATGTTTAGGTCGACTGAGTGTTAGCATTAGCCGTCTTATGGGAAATCCCATTATATGTTAGCATCAGGCTAGCGGACTGTAGCATTAGATCGATCAATACTTTTATGGGACAATTATTGATCTACTAAGCTTAGATTGATTAATAGATTTTTAGACTTTTGGATGATTATCCTTTTATGAAGTCAAAGCTGCTCACCTGGTTCTCGTTGTACGGTCTGCGGTGGTGCGAGGCGCAAACCGCCAGGATGATGATCATGATGAGCAGCGAGCCACACGAGGCCAAGATGGCAATGAGGGTTTTGTTGTCTGTGGGCTTTAGCAAAGGCAAAGAACAGAATCAGGCGAAGTGTTTGAGCAGCAACTCTGAAGTGAAGGCTGCTGCCCTCACCTTGGTGATCTCTTCATAGTAGTTGTCTGCAAGGCTGCTGTTCACTGGAAGAGAATGTTCACAAGATGAGTTTTAACCTGGGATCTATAGTATAACAGGAAGCGTGTTCACATACCGCTAATGTCGATCTTCTCAAACTGTATTTGACCGTTTTGTTGGTGCCATTCAAACTGACAAGTCCCACTCCTCCAGTCAGGGAACAGCCGCTTGCACACCTCTCCCAGAATCTTCTGCTCCTTTGTCTGAAAGAGAAACGTTCACCTTAAGAGGCTGAGGTCAGACCTTCCTGTGGAAGGGTCATTTCTGAGGTGTTATGGAGGGACAGCTATTAGTGTGGGAATACAAGGAACAACGGAAGGACAGGAAGAGCTCCAAGACACTTTTTCCACTCTGGGCTTCCGTTTTTTTAATTTCAGGGCGCCCTACTTCCTGTTCTGGAAATTGAAGCCACATTTATCATACAGAGCACACGTGTATGTATGTATTCACATAAAGGTTGGATATAGTCTTAAATTACACAAGTCTAGTAATATGTTAAGGAACTTTTTAAACTCTAATCTATGGTCTTCTTTTCCTCTTTTTTTTCATTTTTGTCCATTTGGAATCCATTTGTAGCGAACAAAAATGGCACATTTTAAAAATCCGGTCATTGTTTGTGTGAAGCTACTTTTTGAAAAGAAAACAATGTTTGATAAATGAGAGGGACCTTCAAATCGAGGGAACACAATGCGAAAAAGCTCCAGTGTTTATGTTTTTAGATTTACTGTGACTTTTCAACCGTTGACACGCCGCTTTTTTTCCTTCAGAATCTCCTGAAATGATGCTGATCGTGTTAAAGGTTGTAAACTTACAGTATGTTAAAGATTTTATGTTTAGGCGTTAACAGCGACACCTCAGGTGTTAAAGGGTTATGAAGTGGACTACATTTGTGTTGCAGGAAGTATTCAGTGCTAGGAAAAGCGGACCAGGTGGGGCTGGCTCAAAGGCAGGGTGGAGTAGCTCCAAATGAGTCTTACCAACATCTGTCCGCTTGGTGGAGGAAACTGCAAAACATGATAAAACAGTTGAGTGAAAGTTCCAGTTCACTGTCATTAAGGTTCCTCTCTGCTCTCTTTGCTTACCTCAAACTTTTGAGACGGAGGCGGTGCCGTGGCGATGGGGCTGCCGCTCAGCAGAGGCTCTGTCCAAACTAGGGTGGGTGAAGCCTCTGTTTGGGTCGGTTCTATCTTGGCCGGACTGGCGGCGATGATGGAGGGTGTGGTCACAGGTGGTGGTCGTGTTGGGGCTTTAGATGGTGTTTTGGCTTCAGTTGGTGGTGGCGGTGGTGGTGGTGGTGGGGCTTTAGATGGTGTTTTGGCTTCAGTTGGTGGTGGTGGTGGTGGTGTAGTGGCTGCTGTTGTGGCTGAAACTACTGCAGGAGGGACATAAGAGGCTATGCAGCTCACCATCTTGATTTGAAAGGGTCTATGCACATTTTTGTCTTCACTGCATTTCATACTCTGAACACCAATTCTCCATCACAAAAATATATTTTGTTTGTTTGTAAAAGCGACAGTCCTCCAGTCCACTAGGGGTGTGTGTTGGCAAGAGCCACGTGACACAATACATATCCCGATATGTGTCTCACGATATGATGCATATTGCGATGTATCCCATTTTCTGGTTTAGTATTGGGATATATTTCGATACGTATCATATTGCGATCCATCCCAGGAGAGAACAAAAAATGGTTTTGATAAAGTCTTACATATCATATCATATGCCAATATATCCCAATTTCTTGTACGGTCTTGAGATATATAGCGATACGCATAATATCCCGATATATCCCACCTTCTGCTACAGTCTCAGGATATATCGCGATACGCAGCATATCGCGATATATCGCAATTTCTGGTACAGTCTTGGAATATATCGCAATATGCATAATATCATGCTAAATCCCAATTTCTTGTACAGTCTTGGGATATATCACGATATGCATCATATCGCGATATATCACAATTTCTGGTACAGTCTTGGGATATATCGCGATACGCAGCATATTTCGATATCACAATTTCTGGTACAGTCTTGGAAAATATCGCAATATGCATCATATCGCGATATATCACAATATCTAGTACAGTCTTGGAATATATCGCGATATGCATAATATCGCGATATATTCTTCATTTCTGCTACAGTCTTGGGATATATCGTGATACACATCATATCAGTATATATTCCTACTTCTGGTGCAGTCTTGGGATATATTGCGATGCGCATCATACTGGATGTATCCCAATTTCTGTTACAGTCTTGGGATTTATCCCGATACGTATCATATCGTGAAATATCCAAATTTCCCGTATAGTCTTGGGATATACGCATAATATTCCAACATATCCTAAGACTGTACTTTAATATTAATACATCTCTCATTGTTATAAAATTGCAAAATTCAGCAGCAAAATGGCATAAAGTTTGGGTTTGGTACCCATCCCAAGTCAAAACTAAGTAATATATGTCTCATGACATCAAAAACCTCAACTGACATAACATTGAAACTCAAGCTGGTTCTCGCAAGACCTTGTTGTTGTTTTGGTCATGGTGTAGAGGTGCTCAAAGAGCCTTAATGTGCCAAATCAAAAGTAAGACGCTGAAGGACGCTCATAAATAATCAAATATCGTCTTGTCAGCATTTTAAATCGATACAAGTATCGCTGAATGAAATATCACAATATATCGCTGAATCGATGTCTTTCCCCCGACACCCCTACTGTCCACCTCCTTACCTCCGCTGCCTACTGTCTGGTTCTTGGCTGAAGGGCTCAGTGATGTGGCGATCACAGTGGGGGTCTTGATGTCAAAACCTTGAGTCACTCCAGGTGTCTCCGTGGGGGTCTTACTGGGCGCTATGGTCATGCTCTCCTGTGAGCCCATGGTTTGTATTGAAGCAGACGTAGGGGGGCGCTGAGTGAAAGCAACTCCAGCTGTAGTAAGGCCTGGGGTCACAGCAGGAGTAGTAGCAGTGTTCCGAAGAGTCCCCTCGTGGTTGTCTGTGACAGACTGAGCTATAGTCGCAGCCAGTTTGGGGACTGTAACAGTGTTGATCTGTGTCACCATGGTGGCATTGGTACTTGATGGTTGTTTTGTGCTTCCAGGAGCCGCGCTGGAAACAGCAGTTTGCGCAGATGTGAGCAGTGGAGTATCAGTTGTATCTTGACCTGAGCAGATGCTGTGAAACAGAAAACCTGAAAAGAACCAACAAACATCTGTTTTAGTGGAGGATTAGATCAGGGTACTCAAACTCATTTTCCTTTGGGGCCACTGAAGCCAGAGTCTGGCTGAGGCTGGGCTGTATGGGGTTCCATTTGTGCCAAAAATGTGTTTTTGTGTATACTGTCTATATCTTTGGTCCATTTTCTTTGTCTACTTAACAAGTTTATTGGACGTTTGTTCATGTCTATGTACTACTAAGCAATATCTTCTGTGAAATGACAGAAGCTAACGATGCTAGCAACTGTTGCTAAGGACTTTTCTGACGACCAGGTCAATGGACAATAGCTAATGCAAAGTTTAAAGCATAAAGAAAGCTGAAACATCACAAAGCAAATACAAAGCTATCTTCAAACAAGCGTGGACATGCAGAGGATATTGCTGCGTAGACATTGAACTTTCATAAGGCAGGGGCCGCAAATGTCCCGCCAGTTTCTGACCCCTGGAGTAGAGTCTAATATAAAAAAGAACGCTTCATCAATATAGTAGCAAAAGTTACTGATGCTGTTTCAAGTCAAAGTATTTACAGTTGGATGGTGGAAGAAAATCCAGGAACAGGAAGGACTCGAATGAATCCAGAATAGTTCAAAAGATTTAATGACAGTCATGAATGAATGACTAAACCTCGACAGATACACAAGACACAAAGAAAACCTTAAAAAGTGAAAACCTAATTTGTATGTACAGGCAGCTGTGACTGCCTCCAGAAGAAGTCACAGCCAAACACAAAACAGATGTGAACCACCAAACAAAGCCTAAAAACTGAATATGTATAGACATATGCCTAATGGGACTCGAGCACAGAACTGGGCGATCACAGCAGCTAAAGCAACCGGGTTTTGGGGTCACACGTCCTCAGGTGGATCTCCTCCAACTCTGAGAATGATCCATCTTATTTCTGTTTCTCTAATAATAGTGACCAGACCAGGAAACAGCACAATGACTGTGAATGCACCACACCCTCATGTCTGCCAACAACAATGATCGAGTTCGGACTCCTACGACTATTTTTAAACGGCCCTTTTCACAGATTTAAGACCACGTCAGGGTTGGAGAAGAATCAGCTGCTCTGCTGTCAGACTTGCAAAAATACGACATTCAGGAAGAACCGTAGAGTTTATTTTTTCTTTCTTAGCCTTTGTATGGAAGCACATTGAGTTCAATGTTTTTTTTTAAATGATAAGGGTGATCTTCATTCTATTTTATTTGCGTAATACATTTTTAAAAGAAAGAGTAATCTTTGTTCTGATTTTTTGTGTTTTTCGTTTTGACTCTTTAAACTATATTTTAAAACTATAAAATGAATTGGAATTAAAATTTGAAAGCCAAAAATAACTAATTAGATTTACTTCAGAAAATCCTCGTAACACTTTGCACTAACAATTCCTAATTAAATTTTACTGCATTTATGAATATAAAAACTACCAGCAACAATCTAGTAAAATTTACTTACGTCCACAAGAAAGATTATGATTCAATCTTAAGCAAGTAAAAAGAACATACATTTCTCTAATACAATTTACATAATTTTAATGATTTGAAAAGTAGATCTTACTAGTAAACAATGTAAATTTTTGATGACTCATAAAAAATAGGTAAGCTTTAAATTATTTACTAGGAAAAATCTCTGTATTTGCAAAATCTTTGAATTATTATGTAGATATTATGAGGAATAAGTATATATTACTGAAGCAAAAAGTTTACTATGAAGTATATATAATATACATAATATATATATATATTAAAAGTTTACTATAAATACATATACATGTCATTTCCTCAGTGAACTGTGTTTGGACTGCATCGGTCTTGGTCGATATTTCTATGGCAACCACTCTCAGTAAGTGAGCATGATAGAAGGCCTCTGATTGGTCAGTTTATAAGTTGCGCTTTTTGGGACCAGCGGGTACTTCCTGTTTGGAACGTGAGGGGGGGAGGGGTCACTCAGTCCAGTTCTCATATACAGTCCAGGATTCAGACCAATTCCTGCTTACTAACCTCATCTGGCTCCAACATGGCGCCGTGGAAAATGGCGACTGGATTGGCTTCATTTTGCTGGAGCCAAAAGTAAGTATGGGGGATGTCACCCTCACTCAGTCCAGTTCTCAGATACAGTCAATGCTTACAACATTACAATAGACCCTATTATGATCAAACGTTGATTTGACCGTTCAAAACGTTCCCTCCACTGAAGCCAAATCCTCACAGGAGGATAGTCCTGTACTTGGCAGAAGGAAGCTCTTCAACATGGCAGCTTTACAGAGTGAACATCAGGTGCAGCTCTGACAGCAGAAACTGACTGTAATCCGAAGAATTACCCTATAAAGAACAAACCTGCCTGCTTTCCTGGAACACAGATTCATCATGGATCAGCTCTTTCCTCAGAGATGTCTCCAGGATCCTCCTTTCATGTTTTCTGTTCTGTTGTCTACCACGACCCGAGCCGTCACGGATGAATCTGTGTTGTTGCGAGTGGCAGCTGCGGTTATCAGTTTGGAGAGTGTTTTTTACCGCACCCACACATTCCTGACCGCTCAGCCGCCAGAAAAACACACCTCCAGACGCAAACACACCACCTGCAGCCCATCAGCGCCGTCCTGCCGCTGCTGTTAGCATGCTTAACCCTTTAACATCGGAGCTCCGGTGTTTATGTTCTTTGATTTACTGTAATGTTTCAACAGTTTGATCAATGTAATTCCAGTAGATTCTGAAGGAGAAAAGCACTTTTCTTGGCTTTTTAAGACATTTAGGTTGTGGGATTTTGGCTAAAAACTTCACAATCAATTAAAACACTACTAGGAATGTTTTTTTTTTTTTAATTAAAAAAAAGAAAAGTCATAGAGGGACTTTCCGAATGAAGTCCTGTAGTCATGTGAGGTCTCACGCCGTTTCAGGAAACAGCCCCGACGCGGAATGGGAAGTTGACTTTCCAGCTTAAATGGGCGTTTTACAGTTTTGGTAAAAAGGGAAACTATTGTCATTTATACCAGGGGTCCCCAAACTTTTTCTTGTGAGGGCCATATAACTTTTCTTCTCTGACATGAGGCCTGGGTTGGTTTGTAGGCTAACAAAAAAAGTGTAACAATCACAGCCTAAACGTAAAGATTTATGGTTTTCCAGAAAGGCACACATAGCCAAATTTTAAATAATTCATTTCTATGATCTTCACAGAAAAAATAATGAAAAAAACATTTTAAAAAATAGATATATAGCATTACCTGCGATAGATTAATAGCTGAAGATGCTTAAAATGACATAAAAAACTGAAGCTGACAGTTGAAAACACTGATATATTAGCAAAGTGCCAAATTAGCCGAAAAAAAATTAAAAAATTGTAATTTAGCCAAAACAGCCAGCGTAAAGCTAAAATATTAGCTAAACTTCAAAAAAGCCTGAAAACTGAAAAAAGCCTAAATTAGCCAAAACTGCTAGCATGTTGCTGAAATAGCTAAATGCCAAATTAGCCTAAAAAACTGGAAAAATGTCTAATGCAGTCAAAACGGCTAGCATAAAGCTAAAATATTAGCTAAACTCCAAATTATTGTAAAAACTGAAAAAACCCTCAATTAGCTAAAACTACTAGCATGTAGCTGTAATGTAAGCTAAATGCTAATTAGCCAAAAAAACTCGAAAAATGTCTAATGTAGTCAAAACAGCTAGCATAAAGCTAAAAATATTAGCTATACTCCAAATAAGCCTACAAACTGAAAAAAGCCTAAATTAGCTAAAACTGCTAGCATTTAGCTGTAACGTTAGCTAAATGCTAAATTAACCTAAAAAAACAGAAAAATAGTCGAATTTAGTCAAAACAGCTAGCATAAAGCTAAAATATTAGCTAAAATCCAAATTATCGTAAAAACTGAAAAAAAGCCTAGATTAGCTAAAACCTCTAGCATGCAGCTGTTATGTAAGCTAAATGCTAATTAGCCGAAAAAAACTCAAAAAATGTCTAATGTAGTCAAAACAGCTAGCATAAAGCTAAAAATATTAGCTAAAATCAAAATTATCGTCAAAACTAAAAAAAGCCTAAATTAGCTAAAACTGCTAGCATTTAGCTGTAATGTTAGCTAAATGCTAAATTAGCCTAAAAAACTGAAAAAAATGTCTAATTTCGTCAAAACAGCTAACGTAAAGATAAAATATTAGCTAAACTCCAAATTAGCCTAAAAAATGGACAATAGCCTAAGTTAGCCAAAACAGCTAGCATGTTGCTGAAACATTAGCTAAATGCCAAATTAGCCTAAGAATTGGAAAAGTGCCTAATTTAGTCAAAACAGTTTGGGGGGCCGGCCCAAATGTGTACACTCTGCAGCATCTTTGAACGCTTTTCTTCCAAAACGCTGCATGGCGTTCCCAGAAGTCGCTGCTTCTCAAACGGCCGGTGATGTGGCAGCCGCGAAAACGACGTTTCAGAGCACGGTTCATACTGTCAGCAGCAGCACAGCTCAATGAAAACAGTCGAAAAAGCGTCAAACAAAAAATGATCTTTCCTTCGGTCTCTTTTGTCCCTAAAATCCGCTCATGCAATACTTCTCTTACTTGAACACAAACGTGTTTGTGCAGTGGAGTGTGATAAAGAGCTGCATCTCACACAACATAATTATCTGCTCTTCCTCTGTTCGCTCCAAAGCAATCAAAGACCTAAATCACGACGCTTCCTGTGCAGCTGAAACTTTTCCTGAGACGCTAGAAGAGACTCTGCTCGTGTTCCTCGTTCCCACAGACAGTGTTGGGACACATGCATCTTTAAAAAAAAAGTGGTGATGTTTCAAAAAGACGACGACATTTCATCAGAGTTAGCTCTTTCTTTCCAGAGTCTTGTAGAGGGGCGGCAAAGAATCTGCAGCAGATCGTAGTAGGTAGACGCGTGTTTTCTGCAGGTCCTTCTAGTCGAACGTGTCCATTGAGACCCAAAGTGCTTCACCCATGATGTGGAGCAAGGCGGGGCTTCAGCGCCCACAATCCTCTACCTCTGTGCCCCGTTACCCCGGCAATTCAGAGGTAAATGTGTGCCCCCCCCCCCCTTCTCTGTGAAGACCTCCAGTGAAGCTGGGGTGGGGCCGCCCCCTCCCATGCACGTATTTTATCTCTTAATGGGACTGTGGACCAAAGACTACAAGATGGAGGGCGTCCTTTCTTTACTTTGTGTGCTTGTCTGAATGTTCACACTCTCTGCTTGAATAAAAGCGAGGTGGGGGGGGCAGAGAAGTGTTGTAAATCTGAGGACCACATAGAGACGCCTGCAGCCATACACGCATCACATGCAAGCGACACACTCCTCCCTGTCAGGAACTCAGAGCGGCATGCCCAGCCCTTCACAGCTCAGGAGAGCAGCAGAGTCTTCATCTGCCAGGAGAACGTAAATCTGGTCATTCAGGGGAACCTGCTATGTGAGCCCTTCAGGGCAAATTAAAGCCCACAGAGCAGACGTGAGCAGCTGCTTCCCGCCACGCCGGGGGACTGATGGGCCTCTGACCGCCTGACTAAAAGCTGTGTTTGAGGATTCAAAGGCCTGTGATTGGAGGATCCATCCTCTGGTTTTAGACTAAACCATGTATATTTGATGGCAACGATTGAACTTGCCATTGCAACACACTCTCACTACCAACTCGTTATATCACTTTTTGACGTTTTGGGTGTCGTTTTTGGATGTTCTGGTCCCCAACCTCCGAACAAGAACTGGTACCAGTCCTAGGGATGCCACAGACAGGGAAAAAATGCAAAAAAACGTATGTGGGTCTGGGGGAGGGGCATCAACTTAATTTTACATTTTGTGCTTGTTTTTATATATTTATTTTGTTTTAGTGTAAAGATTGATTGATAATCAAGGGTCCCTAACTTTGGGACGCGGACCAGCACCAGTTTCACGTTCAGTACCGCACGGCAAGAGTTAGGGAACAGTAATTTAATACACAACACATAAAACAAACAAACAAAAAAAATGAGTTGGGGACCCAAAACGTCAAAAAGGGACGACCTGGACCATACGTTCAAATATGACGAGTTGGGAGTAAGAATGTGAAGACCAGGGGTCTACAGCCTGAGACTCTGGAGCCACATGCGGCTCTTTTAGCATGAAAGGTTGCAGATTCCTGGTGTCAAACATGTTTATGTCAGGAATCCACCAGCCAATGTCACCTCCGACCACAAGAGGGAGCTATTGCTAGAATCTTGACTGTTTCCACTGCCTTCTGACTACATCTCCCAGCATCCACCAACTCCTTTTGCAAGTCTTCAGCAGCTGTCTCCAATCATTCATCCAGTATATTTTTCCTCTCTAACCTCTGTTCAGTGCGAAGTCTTGTTAATCATTGCTGACAATCTGAGCGTTCCTCAGTGTTTTTTTTTAATCCCTGCCTGCCTTGTTCCTTGTTTTTTGCCTGGTTTGACATCTCCATTCTACCTGCTCTTTGTCTCCTTGTCATTAAATACCCGTTTGCACATGGATCCAAACGCTTCCGCCTCTTCATCACAGTTCAATTGTTGCCATTAAATATAATAGAAGGCGGTTTCATTTAAAAAAAAAAAGGTCTTCTGATTTGAAGTTGGCTGATAGACTTCTGATGAAAGCACTTAACATGACGCAACATGTAAGATTTAAAGCTCTACAGCAGGGGTGGGCAAGCTACGGCCCACTAAACAATCTAATCTGACCCGTCACACTGAAATAAAGTATATCGATAACCCCTTTTTATATTTTCCTGTAAAATCATTTTGCATTCATGTTGTGTTGGAAGATTTGTTGTTTTGTGTGTCATGTGTGTTTTTAAGTCAGTCATTTTTCCAATCATTCCAACACAGGTCTGTTTTTACCTGAAAGAAATCAACGAACTGGTTCAATTGGCAGTAAAGTAGGGGGAAAATAAATCCAAATTTTAAATAAAAAAGCATGTTTTTGTCCAGATTCCCTATTGTTTCTATCTCATATGAGGTCACTTACCAAAACACTTTGATCATCATCATACAAGACTTTCTCATAAAAATAATCAACTCACACTTTTGATTACTGATCCTTGATTCATGTTGACTTTACAATTGAAAATACTGTAATAACTTTTCTAATGAAAATGATCTGTACATTTTTTTTAATTTGTGTTACCTGATTTATTTTAATGATTTTTCTATTTAAAAAAAAAAAAAAAAGGGGGAAAAAAATTAAAAATCAGGATACATTCCCATGATACTTGTTTTACATTAACGAGTCTTCCAATGGAAAATAATCTGCATATATATATATTTTTGCTTGATTTATATTTATGATTTTTTATTTTATGGAAAATTAATCTGCATATTTTGTCTGAATTTTAATAATAGATCTGCATATGTAAGGACAAAGTATGAAATAGTGTTATTTCTACTTACATAGTCATGTGATTTATTGTTACTTAAGGATTCATAATAACCTGAATCTATGTTGGAAAGATATAAATATCTAATCTTAAGTCACAAACCGGATAATGATAATACACGTTAAAGAAATGTTAAGGTCGATCCGCGGTGAGATTATATAAGTTCGCTTCCTCTCACTCCCTTTCAATCTCTTGATGTTTAGTTATTCGGTGTTTGACATGTCTTTATGGATGTAATCTTCTGATGATTGATTGTATTGCACATGAATTTACTTTTTTTTTTCTTCTTGATTGCTTGAAATAAACCATTTCTAATTTAAAAAAACACATCTGATCTGGCCCATCTTAGAACCCTTTGTGGCCCACGAGTCAAAAAGTTTACCCTCCTCAGCTCTAAGGACACTGAATATGCATGTCTCCAGTAACAAAACCTATGTTTTTCTAGAATTACCTCATGAGCTCTATGACGACCTTGGTTGGTACCACTGGTTATATCGTGTCCTATCAGGAGATAAGTCTGGAGGGCTCGATTGACTGTCACATGGGAAATCAGGGTTCGAGTTTATTCATCTGTGGGTCTCTAGACCTATGTGGCCAAAGGGGGCGTCTGAGTCTGGGTCTCCCTGTACCGGAACCTATCCCAGATAAAATACAAGGTTGTGTCAGGAAGGAAATCCAGCGTAAAAATCTCTGCATGGCGAACCGAATCAGTGAATGCTAAGCCTGAATTCGAAATGCCAAAAGATGAACAACAACAACAACTCCCCGACAGAGAATGAGGAGGACACACTTTCCTATTACACACATCAGCAATTTAGTGTTTCTCCAGAAAGCTGAGGAGAGAGGAGGCAGTGCTGAGACAGCCAAAGGATGAGGAAGAATGAGGGGGAGGAAGTGTGGGTCCGTGGTGGTACCAGCCTCAGCCCTGAGTAATGATACCTGGGTGATGTACTGTGGCATTCTGGGTAAGGGGAGGGAGTACAGGGTCAACGCCGAGGTGAAGGCGAGCGGCCTGATCTACAGAGCTGGACGCTGATGAAATATTTGGCTTTCCAAACAGCAGAGGTTCCTCCCAGCAGGAAGCGCTATGTGCCGACCAGCGAATCTATCAAACGTTGCTCCTCACAGCTTTGAGGGAAGTTCAGCTTGTTCTGTTTTTAAGTTCTGAAGTTTTGTTTTTAAGGACAGGAGTTTTGTGGAAGGAGGTTTGATTTCTCTACATTTAAAGTCTTTTGGTGTTTCCGTCATTGATAGTTGTCCCAACTGAAAGTATGATGTCACCGATTTCACCAAGTGAAAATCTAATCAATATTTTTATTTGAAATGGTTTATTTGAAGCAATCAAAAACAAGTATAATGCAATACAATTGACAGAGGTTTAAATCTGTAAAATGATATGTCAGACATGGGATAAATGGGAACCAATGGGTAGGAAACGAACTTATATAATCCCGGCTCGACCATACCCCATTTGTTTTACATGAATTGTCATTCACATTTTAAGACGTCTATTATGAATCCACTTTGTTCTGATGATGAAAATGTTGATTCTTTATTAAAAAATTAGATTTAAACACATTTTTTTTCCCAAAAAAATGTGTTCAAACGCAATGCATTGTGGTCTATATTCACCAATCTAGTGGGCATCAATGTATGCTGTTTTTTGCAAAGACTTTTGGGAAATTTTTAGGGCAATGTGGAATAGTAGATTCGGAAAGCACGACAAAATGGTGAAGAAATTCAGACATAACCTACAATTCCAAAATTGAGTGCCCTTGAAATTTCCCAGAATTCTCAGTGAAAAACCAGTCTGACGCTCACTAAGGCTATGTCCAAATCCCCACCCCAATCCCTAACTACAAAAAACTTCTATATATTGCAGGATTATCTAGTGCCCTACTTTCCTTTCCTTTTGCTGAACGCCGGATATGACATCACCGATTTCAGGAAGTGAAAATTTAAACAATACGAAACATGTGTATCCTGATGTGTTCTGATGGTGAAAATGAGGATGGTTTATTATAAAACTACATTTTAACGCTTTTTTTTTTTTTTTGCAAAAATTGCTTAAACGCAATGCATTGTGGTCTATATTTGCTAATGTAGTGAGCATTGATGCATGCTAGTTTTTCGCGGAGACTTCAGGGAAGATTTTGGAATAGTAGATTCGGACAGCACTACAAAATGGTGAAACCATTATATAGTGAGTAGGGAAGGAATTCGAGCATAAATTTAGGAATATGGACCACAATGCATTGCGTTTGAACAATTTTGCAAAAAAATGTATTTAGATATATTCTTTTAATCAGAACACTATCGATTCATAAATAATCGTCGTAAAATGCTTGTTTTGATTGGGTTTTCACCTCATGAAAGTGGTGATGTCATATTTGTCAATTATTTTACGCCTTATTGTTAATGGGAATCCATGAATGAATCTTTATGTCTGGTTTCTATCCTTCATAAAACATATTTTCATAATGGAGTTGACATGGTTTTGATCTTTATCCACTCCTGTCCTGACACAAACCAAATTTTGACAAATCTACATTTACACTCACTGCTTCTCATCTAAAGTTTATTGTTAAGTTTTATTGGCTTTCAAACCCTTCAGCCTGTCACAGAGATTCGTCTTTTCAATAAAAACTGACGTCGTCTCAGTTTTTAGATGTTAATTCCAACCAAACGGCTTGATGTAAACCCAGTTTCATTTCCGCTGTCTTGTGTTCTTCTTAAATCTTCAACAACAGCATGGTGATCCTGTTGAACACAGTCTGAGGCGCTCAAGGCCGTCTCCTGCCGGCACTCCCTTCTTGGGAGCCAGGATGTTGATGAAGTTTATTTCCCCCCTCCTATTGTTTCTCCTCTCTCTCATGTGCTGCTCGGTGAAGGCGGTAGACTAGTGTGCCACCGCCGCCGCCGCCGCCGCCTCCCCCAGCCCCTGCAGTCCAGAGCCGCCAAATGCCTGTTATCTTTGAGAAAGTGGCCAAAGCAGCAGCAGCTAAGAAGGACAGTTTGTGTCGGGCTGAGGAAGTCCTGGAAGGGGCTGATAAGTGATGCTGCAGCTTTCTTCCTGAACTCCAGACTGACAACTATCATCGCTTTTATCAGCTAAGACGTCTCCCTTAAAAAATCTCTTAATTTTATTTTTTTAAGCAAATAAAATTTAGAATTTTATCAATAAAGTTGGCTCAAATCTGAACCAAAACAATGTTTTTAATCAAACAGGAACCAAACCTTTTAAAATGAGATAAAACAAAAAAATTATATATAATGTATTTATAAAAATACATATAAAATACAAAATATACAGTTATATATAATTATAATATATAATACAATATAATATATATAAAAAATATATATTTAATATAAATATATTGTATATATATATATATATATATATATATATATATATATATATATATATATAATACATATTTAGAAATAAAATTGTGATAAAATGTAACACTTCTATTATTTGACCTTCAATGTGACACCCTCAAAAAATGCAGTTATTCGTGTATTAAGTACAGATTTCAGGTCTTTCACAACTCTAGTTTAATTTAGCAATACCAATCTGGATTGAGAATCCACAAAAGGCTAAAAACTGAATAATCTGGGATTAACAAAGCGACAGACAGCAGCGGTGAGACACTCCTCTGTCTGCTGTCAGTGTACCGTCACAGTGAATGGTGGAGGCCTCCTGCTCCGGTTCTGGATCTCGGTTTTCAGCTTTATCATTGAACATAATGAAGTGAGAACCCAGTAGTGCTGCTCCAGTTGCACGTCTACTCTCTGGGACTGATCCAGTTACAGATTAAAAGATAATCTATGAACGACTGGAAAATTACAGATGTGATCTCAAAACAAATCTCATGTTTATTATTGTAATTTCTTTATAGTTTGTTTTTTTTTGCTCCGTTTTATTTATTTTCCGTTATTGTGTTTGCACCCATGTGAAAAGATTGTTATCCTCTACTTGGGTTTGTATCTTGTAAGTTGTTTAGTGTCAAATTAAAAAAAAAAAAAAAAATTCTATTGAGCTAAATTGAGGCCAATATTATTTGAAACCCATAAAACAACTTGAAAAAAATATTAGTCTTCGGCCAAATAATAAAAAAGTCAGAAACCTTTTGATATTTTAAGAAAAAATGTAATTATTTTCAGCTTCAAATGTTGTTTCATTAGTTGAAAAATTCAAAATTTTAATTTCAAAACTTTTTTTCTGTTTCAAATCTCTTTGAATCTGAAAATTTCAGCCCTGGGACTTAAGTTACCACCCTGATTAATTTTGATTGATTGTTTATGTTAGCCCCGCCCCAACGCGCCACAGCGGGGCCAAAAGTTTTCAAACTGAAAATTTCAGATTCGAATCCGAAAAAAAAAAGTTTGAAATTGAGATATTAAGATTTGAAACCTAAAAAAACATTTTGAAGCTAAAAATAGCTTATTTTAGAATAGCAAAAAGTTGCGGACATTTAACAGTTTTTTGGTCAAACATCAATATTTTTTTCAAGTTGTATTATTTGGGTTTTAATGAATATTGGCCTCAATTGAGCTCCATAGAGTCCCTGCTTCAAACTGCACATTGACAGAACGGCGTCGGGACGGTTTCTGCGGGTCGGAGTGCTGACACAGGAGGGCTCAGACCCCCCCACCCACCACCCCTTTTGGCTATATGTGATTTCAAAAACACTTTCAAGCAGGAGGGGAGTCCGTGTGTGTGGACTAAAGGGGGTGCTCTGAATTTTAAGCATCATTATGTCGCCTCTTGATGATTTAATGAGACGGTGATCCAGGATCTGTTCTGGACGGACGTAAAATTTCATCTATGCTTATCTTTGTAGCTTCTTCAAGGTTCTTCAAGTGAAAACTGCTCCACATTTTTACTCCCTAACCTCCCATCTGAATACTACTCTCTATAGAACATCGTATAAGGTGAAAAAGTCCATCATCACTGCACTGATTTGAGGTTTCGCCTTTCTCCAAAAGGAGGAGAAACTCCTCAGAAAATGGCAAGAAAATAGTTAAAGCTTTCCAAAGTCTTGCCTTAAGTTTTATAAATGACTTTATACTCTAAAGATTTTAGATGTATTGGGAAAAATTGTTAAATCTTACTAAATCTAAACATAAAATTAAAGATTTTTTCCCAAAACCAGGTTTGTCGCCGAGCAAACGTCCCCCGTCGGTTCAGCTGTGTGAACACCTGCAGCTGCAGATGAAACGTGTTGCCAAACAGATCCAGACCTTCAAACACTCCCGTGTTTTTGTTTGTAGACTTCTGTGCAGTTTTCCCGTGTACTCACTCAGAACTAGAGGCCATGTGATCCTGGGAGTCGCTCTCATCCTGCTTCTTGGTGTCCCCAGCTGCATGTATCCTTCATGCGGCTCTGCAACGCCTCAGACGAGCTGGAAGAAGCTGCACTGATTTTGTTGCTTTCACGCCTCTCTCCTTCAATTTCTGCTTCTAAGCGAATGATCCTGCTCCGCTTATTGTTAAGGGCTTTTTTTTTTCTTTTGCTTTTGGGCTGAAAGCAAAGAATGCTTTTGTTGCTGCTGTGCTCTCCTTCTCTGCAGTGGCGGGATTTGGGGGAGAGTGTTTCAGCGGTCTCCTTGGCTGCACCGTTGTTCCTGAGTCCCGTCTCCCACAGTGGCTCTGTCCTGTATTGTGCTCACTCACTCACTGCCGGCGCTCCTGCAAAGTGTTGAGCTGTTTGTGGAGCGGCCGCTCTGCCCAGCCTCCCCGATCACGGGAAAGCAGGGGCAGACCCTCACCGGTCCAATCCCAGTCCCCCCTGACTCTGAATAACAAAAGGAAGCCGATTCTGGTTCCTTTCTGAAAGGGTCTGTGACTTTAGGGCACGGGGTGAAACTGGAATGGTTTGATGTCAGGAAGAGTGCGACGGCCTTCATGGGGGACTGCAGTCGCTTTGGAGTTTGACAGAAACAGGACAGAGTGTCAAGCAGCACAAGTTACAGAGGACTGATATAAACATTTGAAATATCTAAAAAAATAAAAAAAACATCAAAAATCCCATAAGCTGTAGCCTAATTGTGAACTACTCTTCAGTTATGTTGATTTCTGTTCACAACTGATATGAGATCATACCAATGAGTTATTTCACTAGAGATGACATGCTAGCTTGATGCGTAGGCAAAGATGGACGCCATATTGGAATGGTGCATTTTTACTGCTGTGTTACATTTGCACACACAGCTAGAAAACGAATAAATTATGCTGTCAACTGTTAAAGGAGAACTTCTAGAAAACCTTTTAATAAGATCTGAGTGAGTTTACTCTCAATAGTGAACGTTTAGGCTGATCTTGTAGTCTATTCAAAGTCAATAGCAGCTTTAGACTTCACTCTATTTCCACGTTTTCTGGCAGGACCACTGATCTTTAATGTTTTATGGAGGATGAGAGTAGTGTTTGTATGTGTGTTAGACCTCACATCAGACCAGACGACCCACTGGTAATCAGATTACTAAGTGGAGAAAAATAAACTAACCAGGATTTCCTCGGTAGCGGGGAGCGAAGAGTCCATCAGCACTGAATTCCTGCCAGGAAATGTGGCGTATGAAAGATCGCCTGTCACGTTGTTTCCCCGAGTCTTTCTGATAGAACAGGGGTATCGAACTTGATCGGACAAGGGGCCAAAATCCAAAACACACCATAGGAACAGGATAAACATTTATTGAACATTTTAAAACTAAATTTTTAAAACTTCAAAACCGTAACTTTTTAACATAATTATGAACTAGATATATAGTATTACCTGTGATAATGCTAGTGTGAATGCTGTAAGCTGAATCTGGCTGCTAAAAATGCTAGTGCTGATAGTTGAAGATGCTGAAATTGATAAAAACATTGAAGTTGATAGCCAACTAAAATATTAGCTAAATGCCAAATTAGCCTAAAACACCAAAAAAAACGTCGGTTAGCTAAAACAGCTAGCATGTAGATGAAAAAAATTAGCTAAACTTAAAGATTTCTTTAAAAAATGAAAAAAAAAATGAGCTTAAATTGGCCAAAACAACTAGTGTGTAAATATTAGCCTAACTCTAAAACAGCCTAAAAAACTAAAAGAAAAGCCTAAATTAGCTAAAACAGCTAGTGTGTAGCTGAAATGTTAGCTAAACTCCAAAATAGCCTAAAAAATCTTAGTAAATACCAAACTAGTCCAAAAAGCTAACACAATGTCAATTTTTAAAATGTTAAAACTGTAACTTTTTAACATAAATATGGAAAACAAGAGCATTCTGCCAGTGGTGGACAAATCCTGCTATCTGATCGTTTGGTGTTTGTGAGGGACTTCGAGCAAAGTGGTGAGTTCCACGGCTTTTTCGTGTTTTCTGTGGATCCTTTTCAGAGGTTGTGTTGAGTATTTGTCATAGACATGTTATTTCAATGGAAAGGAGGACTTCACAGACACTCCGGTGTCCACTGAACCACAGGGACAGCCAGTGTGTGACTATATTCACAGCCAATGAGAAGATAGAACAATACAGAACACTTTGCAAAAGCAAAAAAAAAAAAAGAAAATCCAACAAAGTTTGATTCATTATCATTTTAGGGATCCTCTAGTTCCCATTTAAGTAAGGCTTTTCAGTGAGCCGAGACACAAAAGGCCACGGGGGGCTGTGACCAGTTGGAGGATCATCTCCTCATTTGCATTTTTTTACTTTAAAGTGACGTTTTTTCTCCCCTAAAATAAGCAGAAGAATACGGTTTTGAATGCTTTCCAGAGAAGTTCAGGGAAACCACAGCAGATACGATCAGGGGTGTGGAGGTCTGCCGGGCGTTTCCCACCACTGGAACAGTTAGCAGAGATTAATAAAAATCTAGAGAGACCTCTCTTCAAAGACACGATGGTGAAGTCAGAAGTCACGCTTGAGATGCAGATCTGTCTGATCACACTGAGTGATCTCAGGATTACAGAGTACTTATGTACTTTCGTGCTTCTGCTTTGGGTGTTGAATGAATCCCATTCTCACTTTTTACTGTTTTTTTTTTTTTTTTTTACTGTCTTTATTAAACGCTTGTAAAAAGAAAAATAATCCACAAAAATGTTACCATGTTAAAGGGTAACCAAACAGGGAAGTTGGAGGCTGACTCCGTCCACAGCTGAAATTTGAAAATCCAGTCAAAGGGGCGGGGCTTACGGACAGGACTGTTATCATTACTGGAGCTGCAGATCATGACGTGAAACTTCTGAAACTTACATGGTTTAACCAATCAGAAAATTCAACTGTAATACCTCAATTCAACCTGTAGGGGGCAGCACACAGACGGTTTTTGACTACATTTTCAAGAATTAAACTAATGTATTTTAATTTAATGACCAACAGACAGCACTTTTAAAGCCTCATTTATAGAGGTCAACAGCAAAAAAAGTTGATTTAGGGTTTGGCTATTCTTTAAGAACTAAAGAAGAATGATAAAAGATATAGAAGAATACATTAACTTATATCATTCTTATATCAATTTTTGAGAAAAGAAAATGTTTTTTAAAGCAATCTTCATTAAATATCACAGACATGCCACCAGCTTAACTCTACAACCCCGAAAGAAGTTCCGTTGACCTTTGACCTCAAGAGGAGGCCGCCATCTTGAATTTTTGGGAAAAATACAAAACACCTTTAGTACCAGCCACAAATGAAGTTGGCCCTGGATCCTAACGTCTCAATCTCCATTGGGGAGCTACTGGGGAAAAATGTTGGAATTAGAAGTTGTACATTTTAAACGGCGTGCATGTGCCGAGTTCACAACTGTTGCGTTCCGAGCTATTACGCACATTTTTGACCATCCCTCATAAAAATCCAAAACATGATTCTCCTGGCTCAAACTGAACAAAACAATGTAAGATACTCTTTCAGGAATGTGGGCGTGGTTAGCAAATAACGTCCGTTGCTAAGAAAATCCAAAAGTTTACTTTTGCCGAATCTTCTAAAACTTACATCCATCTGTTCGGTATCCCCAGGCGACCAAAACATAATATGGTTGCTATGGAGATAAAACCTACAGAAAAGCCACCATTTTGGATGAAGTGTTTTTTTCTCATCATTTTTGACTTCAAGGTGTTATTGAGGCAAAAGGAGGTTTTATTAACTGGAGTAGTCATGATTTGTGTAATCTAGGAAAATTCTGTTGACATTGTGATTTTAAAAAGGGTATTTTTTAATGTTAAATCAAATCAATTATTTGTACTTTTTCTACTCCTTTATCAGCTGGCATAATCCGACCATCATCATTGGTCCTCTGACGCGTGGAGTCAGATGACGCCGATCTTTCACTCGTGCAGCTTTATGAGCAGCAATGGGTTTAGAGCAGCAACAAAATCAGAGCCAGACAGCAGTTTTCAGCCCGCAAAGACAGCATCTATGTGTTTGTTAGCAGCCCGGTGAGAAGATGACAGATGGAAAGGCCAAGGGAAGGATGTGTCACACAGCTTCCTGAAAAGCCCTTCACTTCTGCTGTCACTGCTCGCCTGTGATCCAGGAGCAGGGAGGGTTTCCTTCATCCACTTTGATGTTAGTCCCGCTAAATAAGCTTCATTTATGTGGCATTAAAAGATGAATAGAACATATACAAAAAATTAAAGTAAAGGTGTGTTTTTTGAAAAAGTAATGAAGCTTCTTCAAAATAAAAGCATGCTAAACCCTCTTTTCTGTTAGATTATCTGTTTGAATGACCTTCAACAACTTGACTGACACTTTATAGATGAAAATACATGGTTAATGCACACTGACTGAACGCATTTGCATGAAATAATGCAGCTTACATAAAGATAAAAGTTTAAAATGTTTAATGGGAACAAAATGGTTTTGTAGATTCAAAATTTCTAAGGGAGTAAAAACGTTTAATTTATATTTTTTTGAAATTACGAGGTTTTTTTTTTTTTTTTTTTTATAATTTCCTGACCAATTCTGATTTTAACTTTTATCTAACACCCATGTGTCAAAGTCAAGGTCCTTCGGGTAATTCTATCCGGCCCTCCAGATCATTTCATTTTATTGTTATTAATGTCCGATGTTATCTTACGTTTAATTTTAACTTGTATAATTTGGACAAAATATATTTTTGTAGAGCGAAAAATATTGAAAGTTATTTAAGGTTTAAGTTGTTTTCCATGAATGAAGTTCAAAAAAAGGGTTGCCTCCCACACGCAGCCGGGGCATCAAGGCTCTGAGTCGACACGTTCTCACCCCAAGTCGTCACATATTGACGTTTGGTTAAGCACCCCTCCATGTCCCTTTTTGATGCTCTGGGTGTCCCCGACTTACTGGCTGTTTCCATTAAATCACGGGTCCCAAACCAACGGACCACGAACCAGAACCGGTCCAGTACCAGGACACGTAGCACACCAGTATCCAAACCTGGTACCCTAACCCAACACAAAACCAGATGTAGTATCGGGCCTGACCCGGTTCCAGATGTGGTCACTAATCACCGATTATTTTTCTAATTAGTTGACTAATCGGGTCATGTGCAAAGTGGATGTAAAGCACACGTCTTAACTATCATTAGATGTAAACTGACTAAAAATAAAGACAATGACGATGATAGTTTATTAAACTTTTAATGAATTGTGCAGCTTCTGTCCGTCATTAGTTTCTAGTATTAAAACAAGACTAAACTAGAAAAGTTGCATTACCTGCAATAAAGCTAGTGTGATACTTTTGCTGAAAAAAGTGACACAATTGATTTTAATAGCTGCAGGGATTTACTGAAAATGCAAAAGCTATTTGGAAAATGTTAAATGTGCTAAAAGACTGGAAATGTTTTTAAAGAACTATGACAGAGTGCTGAAGTTGACCGAAATTTCTTAAAATGTTGTAGTGAAATTGCTTAAAAATCCCTAATACATTTCAATTTTGTAAAAATATTTAGTGTGTTGCTTAAATATTAGCTAAACTCCAAATTAGCCTAAAATTCCTCAGTAACTAAATTAGCAAAAAACGTTAGCATGTTGCAAAAACACTATATTTGCCTAAAAAACCTCAGTAGATAATATATTAGCCAAAAACTTAAACATGTTGCTAAAATATTAGCTAAACTCCAAATGTTTTGAAAATTAATATAAAATATTAAAACATAACCCATGAATATATTTAAAAGTTTGATGCTAATCTACTTAAAATCCTGACATTTGAAGACTTTTCCATTTATCTCCTATGGGGGATATTTTACTCAGTATTTTAAAAACTATAAAGTTTATTAATACAAACAATCAATTCCAAGCGGAACATTTTGATACCAAGATAACTGAAATTACTGAAAGTTTAATTGAATTTTTACATTCAAAAAACAAATGAAAAGGAACAGGAGAATACTTTGTGTAACTTCACTACACTCTAACTCCATATAATATAAAGTAACGACTAATAGACTATTAAATCAGGGGTCGACTATTTTAACAGTCGTCGACTAATCGCTGCAGCCCTAATCTCATCACATCCCTTTGTTATGTAAGCACTCACAGATGACTGTGGAACAAACAGCAGAGAGGAAATTTCCTGGCGCTGGAACATCCCATCAGGAGCTGCAGGAGTTCCAGAGTGACCCATTCTTTAACAGATGTTAGTGGAGGGAGTCCTTTTAACAGGAATTCAAACAAGATATATCTTTAGTTTTTATAGTAGGAGAATTAAACAAAACTCAAAAATGCGTTTTAGTGAAAATCGCAAAGCTAACTTAGATGTTGTGGCTGGAGGGCCGACTGGGGGGCCGACTGGGGGCCGGCAGCAGTGCTGGCAGCATGTCCGCCGCTGGACATTCCTCAGCCGTGAGCTCAGCTCTGCGCTGTCCGTCGCTCCAGAGAGCCTTTCCTCTCTCCGGACTGCTCCCACTTTATTAACCCGCCACAATGAGGTGGGCACGACAGGAATGTGAGGGTGCATTCCTCCACACACACCCGTCTTCACGGAGCATCCCTCACCCCCCGCCTCTTCGGAAGATTTCCTCTTTGCTTCTCCCGACTTCTGAAATTCCAAGGAGATGCCGTACCACCAGGATACGGTACTGGTCCTCCCCAGTCACTTATGGAGCTTCTGCAATCATTCTGAAAAAGATTTATTCTTGTGTTTTGAAGCGTAAAGCTCAGTTCTGTCTGAATCTGTCCAAACGTGTGGAGATGGATCATCAAGGACACCTGCCAGACGACTCTTCCACATACACTTCTGGATTCACTTTCAATTGTAGAAAAATCACTAAATCAAAAAAAAAAAAAACTTACACATGCACAACTTAAAATTACAGCCAATTAACACTGACTACACACACAAATCTTCACAAATCACCTGATACACACACACAAAATCACATTTACACACAAATCTGATGTGAGACACTTCTTTGTCTGTAAGAGATGCGTTTAAATGCTGCTAAAATGCTGGGTCATCAGAGTTTTCTTATCAGCTGCTTTGTACTTGGATTGTGATCTTGGATCTGCTAGTTTTTTGGACTATTTTGGCATTTACTAAGATGTGTTTAAGCTACTTTGGAGTTTAGCTAATATTTCAGCTACATGCTAGCTGTTTTTTATGCTATTTCTAAGTTTAGCTATTTATATATGCTAGCTATGTTGGCAAATTTAGGCTTTTTTAAAGTTTTTTAGGCTGCTTTTGAAGTTATGCTAATATTTCCACGCTAGCTGTTTTGGCTAATTTTAGCTTTTATTCAGTTTTTTAGGCTATTTTGAAGCTTAGCTACTTTTTTCACCTACATGTTAGCTGTTTTTGCTAACCTAGTTTTGTTTTTTCGCTTTTTAGGCTAATTTGGCATTTAGCTAATATTTCACCTGGCTATCATCTTCAGCGTCTTTAACAATCAGTACTTTTTTTCATTTTTTAAGGCTATTTTGGAGTTTAGCTAATATTTCAGCTACATGCTAGCTGTTTTTGTTAATGTTGGCTTTTTTCCCGTTTTTAAGGCTGTTAAGAAGCTTAGGTTTTTTTCAGCTACATGATAGCTGTTTTGGCTAACCCAAGTTATTTTTATTTTATTTAGTTTTTCTGGCTAATTTGGCATTTAGCTAATATTTTAGTTGGCTATCAGGTTTAGCAATTTAAGCTATCAGCTTCATTCTTTTTAGCTATCAGCATCAGTGTTTTCAGCTATCAATTTCAGCATCTTCAGCTATCGGTACTAGCATTTTCAGCAGCCAAATTCATCTTACAGCATTCACACTAGTATTATTACAGGTAATGCTATATATCTAGTTCATAATTATGTTAAAAAGTTACAGTTTTGAAGTTTCAGAAATATAGTTTTATTGTGTTCAGTCAATGTTTATCCTGTAAGATGTGTTTTGGATTTTGGCCCTCGTGCGATTGAGTTTGACTTCCTGATCTTCATGAACCTGTGTGTGCTCTGGATCAGGACAGGGTGGACATAGAGGATGAATAGATGGATCGTGGTCAAATGTCCGCTTCAGCAATTGACTCCATGCAGCCAACCGGTTTCCTGACTTGTATCCTGTTGAAGCGTTTTCGCACCGTGTGAGAAATTCAAACCCCTGATTGCCGACATGTGAACTGCCTTCATGGGTGAATTATTCTCCTGTTTGCGTCTGCTCAGGGGGGAGGCCTGACACAAGAGCGATGATGGGATGCAGAGCACTCCACACCTTGTTATCTGCAGCCTGGTACCAAGTGGAGCTGCGCCGTCTTCGGCATGCAGGAAAAAATCCAAAAGGTTTCGGAAAGAGGTCAATGTCAGGGGGTTCTGGTCTGCACGTGCACATGCCTTTTCCCTGCTTGGACTGTAGCAATCTTGGTGTTAACACCCCCTGTTCCTTCACACATCCCTGTCCAGCTGCTGTCCCCCATGAAGAGGAGCTCGGGAGGTCAGAGGTTAAAGGGAGGGGAGACTTAATAAGGAGTGCGTGTCCTGAAGGGACGTGTTCCAGACACGAGCTTAGAGTGGAGACTATCAGGTAGAGGAGCCTTGGAGAACCGGACCACCGCAGGGGTCGGCTAACTGATACCTCTATCTGCATGAGATAGAACTTATCTGGAGGTGTCGCTGAAGGAAGCATCCCTGACTGACACCGCAAACCGTCAGCCCGAGTGTGGGCTTTGTTGGTCTTCTTCATGATAAAAAAATCTTTCAGCTTTTCAGCTTTATGTCCATTGAAAACGTTTCTTTTTCTTTACATGTTTTGTTGGAGATGCACCACATACTGGAGGCTGAGGCTACTTGTTACAGCTAAAAATTATAAAAATACCAAATTGAAATTTAAAGTTTGAAGATGTAGACACAAACAGCAGAAGTAGATTTGAATCTTTGAACATCTGTTTTTCTGCTGTGTTTTGTTGAAGGTTTGGATGGAGGACTTGGTTCTGCCCGTTTTCTCAGGATTGCTGAAAGTAGGCGGAGTTAATGCTTGTCCGGCCTCCATCGACAGTTCAAATTCTGTGGGGGATCTTAGAGCCGCGGTGGGCAAAATGTTTGACTCGAGGGCCTCAAAGGGTTCTAAGATTTGACTGGACCAGAACCAGATGAGTAGAGACAGAAGATAAGAGACAGAAATAACATGGAATCTGGACTAACACGTTTAAATTTTGATTGAAAATGTATATATTTTAAAACAGAACATTTTAGAGTTTTTATTTAAAGCCTATTTTTCAGGAAAAAAAACTAAACTTAGAGAAATACTGCGTTCAAGTGATTTATGTACACACATAAAAATAATACAAAAAATAAAATCTTATCACAGAAACCCAACTGGCTTTATTCAAGATGGTTTCCTACCTCTTAAAAAATTGAAATAAAATATAGTTAGTATACAAAGAGAGAACAAGCCAGTTAACTGTAACATAATGATTCAAAATCAAATTGGTTTTAAGAAAATGAAATTGGAAAATATTTCTTACTTTTTTTAATCTTGCTATTGAGCTCATTTAATAATTTGTTGCCACGGTAACAGAAGGAAACCTTGTGACTTCTGGATAGGAGGAAGGCGAAATGTCTGGTACCATTTGAGTGAAGTTGATTTTTTTTTTATTTTTTTTTTTTTAAATTGTTCATTACAGAAAATGTAAGTATCTAATGAATATTGATTTCATAAATATTTAATAATTTTGAAAAGAGTGGGTCACTAGTTGTCTCATAAACAGAATTTGTGTAACATTAAACAAACGTCAAATTATTTATTTGGATTATTAATACAATTTATTCCAGCTTGGCGGGCCAGATAAGGGCCGGATTTGGCCCAGGGGCCGTAGTTTTTGTTTTTGTAACTTCTTCCTTTTGCTCGTCAGCTGCTCAACGGTTGGCTGGGATATTATTTTGGGGTTTCGAGTTATAAAATGTGAAGTTCAGTCATTTAACTGCTCTGTTTGTTCACGCCCCCTTTCTATAGCTCCGCCCCCACAAACTGCAGCAGAGCCGGGCTCGGTTTTAAATCAGCACTAGAGTTAGTGAGGACTTCCGCCTCAGAAAAACTTGGACGTCTTATGTTGAAGTAGTGAAAAATGTCCACAATTCTGTAGTTTACACATGAAATACAGGAAGTTCTGACTGGATCCGATTAACAACACGTGATCCGTATGACCACGCACAGCTCTGTGGGAGGATCTGGATTAGTAATCTGTTATCATGAAAGGTGATTTCGTAAAGTAGTAAACTAGTACTTTTACTGTACTTGTGCTTTTTGGTGAACTTCCTTCCCATGATGCATCTGGGCGGAGTTCAGCTCCTGAAGGGGTACCATCCCTGAAGAAGCTCCTCCTCAAGACCTTTTTCCCACCTGCTGCAGGTGTGTCCGGCCGATCAACACAGAATGACCTCATGGAGGATGTCATCATGTGAGGTGAAACCGGGCCAGAACCAGGTGTGGCCCGTCTCATGTTGTGGTGCTGTAAAGAAAATGGGAGTTTTGGCCAAACCTGGTGAATAAATGACTCGGATAAGGAAGTGGAACCGAGTCAAGGTCAAAAGGCAGTGAGAGAAAAGTCCAGCTGTTGGGTTTTAGGGACTCACTCTGGAGAGCTGAGTCTTCTTGTGGAACGTTTCTCCACTTCTTGGCATTTTCGACTCTGTGCTTTCAAAGAGGCTTAGGTATAACAGAGGCTGCCGCCCAGCAGACACACGGTGACCTGTAGAAAAGGAGGAAAAGGGAAGGGAGTAGCCTGGCTGGTGTGTGCGTGGGGATCAATATGCTGCTGTAAGTGTGTCTGTGTGTGAGAGCTGAGGGATGTGAGAGTCAGCAGGCAGACAGCACCGGGTTTATTCACAGAGTGGGAGCGGCTCAGGAAACCGCCAACAGAAGCTTCCCGAGGAAAAGTCTCCGGGGCGATCTCCGAGTTTCTATACGAGGAAATGAGCCCGGTGGGCGTAGTTCTGACGAAGAGCACTTCCAGCGGAGGAACGCCGAATGGGAGACGCCCTCAGGAAGCATGACATTCTGCTTTACATGTGAGGAAGTTTGATTCTCCTAAGAATCGCTGAAAACAATCAGTGTGATGTGACAGAGAGAGCCAGATGAACTCTGGATAGGAGGAGGGAAAGGTTAGACTACCTAGGACCTTAGAGGATATTTACAACTGTGGCTGTGAGTCATTACCTAATGTTAGTTTTTAAAACCGGGCTTTTAGCACGAAATTGTCTTCTTGAGAGTTTAGACATAATGAAAGTAATAAGATAAAATCTATTATTATAACAGTTGAAGATGACTTTTTCCTGTAAAACGTTGACCTGTTTCAAGAGCATTCCACTCACCAATGTACAGCAAGAAGAAAAGAAGAGTAAGTAGTGAAGGAGAGTGAGAAAGTTAAAAAAGTGAAGATAAAACAAGAAAAGATGAAGAGAGAAGAAGAGTAAAGAAAAGTGAAGAGTGAAAAAGGAGAGTAAAGAAGAACGAAGAAAGAGGAAAGTAAGAAGAAGAGTAAAGAATGAAAAAGGAAAATAGAGAAGAAAAGAAGATTAAAGAAGAACGAAGAAGAGTAAGGACGAGTTAAGAAGAAAAAAGAGTGAAGAGTAAAGAAGTTAGGAAAAGTAAGGAAGAGTTAAGAGGAAGAGCAAAGAGTGAAAAAGGGAGAGTAAAGAAGAAAAGAGAACTGAAGAAGAAAAAGAAGAGTGAAAAAGAGTAAGAAAGTAAAAAAGTGAAGATTAAACAAGAAAAGATGAAGAGTTCAGAAGAGAAAAGAAAAGTGAATTGAAAAAGGAAAGTAAAGAAGAGTTAAGAAGAGTGAAGAAGAGTAAAGAAGAGTTAAGAAAAAGCAAAGTGTGAAGAAGAGTAAAGAATGAAAAAAGGAAAATAAAGAAGAAAAGAAGATTAAAGAAGAACGAAGAAGAGTAAAGACGAGTAAAGAAGAGTGAAGAAAAAGAAGAGTGAAGAAGAGTAAAGAATTTAGGAAGAGTTAAGAGGAAGAGCAAAGAGTGAAAATGGAGAGTGAAGAAGAAAAGAGAACCGAAGAAGAAAAAGAAGAGTGAAAAAGAGTAAGAAAGTAAAAAAAAAGTGAAGATTAAACAAGAAAAGATGAAGAGTTCAGAAAAGTAAAGTGAAAAAGGAAAGTTAAGAAGAGTGAAGATGAGCGAAGAAAGAGTAAAGTGTGAAGAAGAATAAAGAATGAAAAAGGAAAATAAAGAAGAGTTGAGAAGAAAAGATTAAAAAAGAACGAAGAAGAGTTAAGAAGAGAGAAGAGTAAAGAAGTTAGGAAGAGTAAAGAGTGAAAAGGAGAATAAAGAAAAGAGTTAAGAAGAGTAAAAAATAGTTGAGAGGGAAGAAGAGTAAAGAAGAAAAGTAAAGAAAAAGAAGAGTAAAGAAGAAAAAAAGAGCGAAGAAAAGTAAAGAAAAAAGAAAGAAGACTAAGGAATCGCAAAGAACAGTAAAGAAAAAGAAAGGAAGAGTGAAGAAGAGTACATAAGAAAAAGAAGCAAAAAGGAAGCATCAAAATAAAAGCTTTTCGATATTTGTGTTTAAGATAATTCTAGACAAGCGAACTTTTCCTAAAGGACATTGTTGTGGTTCGTTGATGTCCTCATTAGTCAGATTTGACTCGTCCAGAAAAAGGTGGAACATTGAAACCTGTCAGGTTGGACTTTTTATTGAAAGGATGTTCATCACATTGAAGCACATGGTAAACAGTTTGAACTTACAAAAGAGCTGCATGATCTACTCAGACGGAAACGTCTTGATTTCAAACGAAGCTTTGAGGGCGTCACCGCCCCCCTTCCCCCCGCCTTCAAAAACACTAAAGTAAACACAGAAAAGCAAAACACGGGAACAAGTTCGCACAAACAGAACTCCACCACTAAATCATGCCTTTAAAATAAAGCCTTGAATTTCCCAGCTGCTCTGGAACGCCTCCAGAACGTTTGGTACCTCACATCTAGAAACTACACTTTCTACTAAACAGGTAGTGATTCCTCTGGGTTCTCAGACTCCCCCCCTCCGACAGACGACCTTCACCCCCCATCGGGGTCACAGGTCATCGGGTAAGCACGTGCCCCGGGCGAGTGCACGCACTGGTCTGGTCATGAAAACTGGATCTGCTGCACGGTGGGAATCTGGAATGAAGCATGCTGGGATTGGAGCTCAGCGCCGTCGAGGAGAGTGGACAGAAGGGGGCGGGGCTTACCTGCTGGTATGAGGTGGTGTACACCATGACGTTCTGCTGCTGCCCGTCTGCCGTGATGATCCCTGCTGGAAGCGGGTTTGCTGCACACAAATTCATGCGTCAAGAAAAAGAAAAAAAGTGAAGAGAGCTTCACGGCTGGATTCTGCTCACTGAAATCATCTGTCAGCTCCTCGGTCAGCCCCTCCCCGACCGGCACGCCTGCAATGCCCTTCTCTCCCTTCATCGCCTGCAGAGAACACAACAATGGAAGACGTTGGCACAGAAGCTGAACAGACGAGCAGAATCGTGACATCAGAAGGCAGAGCCCACCTCTCGGAACTTCTGCAGGTAGAGCTTCAGCGGGTCCACGTACATGTCGAAGCCCAGCGTGGACATGGCGAACAGGATGTCCTCGCCGTTGATGGTCTTCCTCTTCTCCTGGTGGCAGCGCTCGCTCGCCTCCGACGTGATGAAGCTGATGAACTCACTCACGCACTCCTGCACGCACTCTTTGGCGTCTTTGGCGATCTGTGGAGTGGAGGAGTGGGGGTGAGGCGGGCCTGTAGGGGTACCAGCCTCCAGGCCTCGAGGGCCGGCTTCCTGCTGGTTTTTCCAGAAATCCAGTCTCATTTGCTGCCGATTACCTGGATCAGGTGTGTTTAGCTAATAAGGAGCTTCGATGGTTGAAAAACCGTAACCTCAAGGTCTGGAGTTTACAGCACATGTGTCAAAGTCAAGGCCTTTTGGCATTTACTAAAGTTTTTTAGGCTGTTTCGGAGCTTAGCTAATAATTCAGCTACATGCTAGCTGTTTTGTCTAATTTAGGATTTTCTTTTTAAGTTTTTTAGGCTATTTTGGAGTTAGGCAGACATTTAAACGCTGGTTATTTTTGTTAATTTAGGCTTTTCTTGTAAGTCTTTTTTAGGATATTTTGAAGTTTAGCTAATTTTTCAGCTACATGCTAGCTAAGTTTTATTTTTTTAGGCTAATTAGGCATTTTGCTAATATTTTAGCTGACTATTAGCTTCAGCGTTTCAAGCTATCAGCTTCAGTGATTTCAGCAACTAGGTTTAGCGTTTTTAGCTATTAATTTAAGCATTTTTAGCTATCAGCTTTAGCGTTTTTAGCTATCATTTTAAGCATTTTAAACTATCAGCTTCAGTGTTTTTAATCTACCAAATTCAGCATTTTCAGCTATCAGCTCTAGCATCTTCAGCTGACAAATTCAACTTACAGCATTCACAGTAGCATCATTGCAGGTAATGCTATATATTTAGTTGATACTTTCATTAAAAAGTTATGTTTTTAAAGTTTTAAAATGTAGTTTTAGAGTGTTCAATAAACATTTATCCTGTTCGCCCCACGACCGAAGGTGTGTTTTGGATTTTGGCCCCCTGTGTGATTGAGTTTGACACCCCTGTACTTCAGGCTTGCTTTAAGTGTCTCTAATACATCATCTGTATATTGTGACGATCAATAGTTCCACATCTTCTCTTTAAAAAGCTCTTAAACTCCTTTAAAGAACTGTTTCACAATGCTGATAGATCACTGGCTCCCCCTGCTGGCGTGATCTGGTGCCTGCACTGAATAATCTCCTGAAGACACATCTCAAGATAAGATTTTTGGACCTGACTGAGCCACAATTAGATTTCATAGTTAGTCTCACACTCCTAAACTCTGGGGGTCAACCATGTCCTCTCATAGGCTGACTTTAACAAACCTTTCCAGTTTGAGGAACGGCGTTCTTCATGATGCGCGCCACGTTTGCGATGGGCAGATAGATGTCCTGCTCTCTGTAGTTCTCCTTGGCGCCCCCCTCCTCGTGGTCGTTCATGCTCTCCTCTCCGTCCTCTGCAGAACACAGACTCCAGCTGAACAGTCGGGTAGGCGGGAAGCTCCCAGGAACGTCAGATTCCTCACTTACCATCCTGGGGTTGGAGGACGTACTGCCCAGAGGCCATGTACTCCCCAGTGATGCCCAGCTGAGACGTGTCGGTGGTCGAGCTGTCGCCGTCCATCTGTGACTATTTCAGAGCACCCGACTGGAACCCGGGAAGCTGCGGGATGCGGATCGGCTTCAAATGTTCCTGAAACCAAGCAGCATGACAGCATCGTTATTCCAGCGTGGAAGCTGGGCTGCTGATGGAGTCAACTTCTTTAACTGGAGGATCAATTACAAATACATAGAATATTTGAAGGAAGATATTCATGTAACTGAAACCAGAGTCTATTGAAAAAGTAAATGAAGTGGATCATTTGCTTTAGTATTTCTTGCAAGTCTAAGCCTTTCAGAGTAAACTATATCTATATATTAGAGCTGGGAGCGATTAAAAAGAAATTAGCTAAATAATCGCAAATCTGGAAAAAATTAATCGCGATTAATCGCTATAATTTTTTATTTTTTTTTGGTGTCAGTGTTTGCCGACAACTTATTATCCACGAATAATCACAATATGAAATCACACAGGAAACTCTACATTTAGAACATTTATTCTTAATTACTGCTGTCAATCGATTACAAAAACATTCTAATTAATCGCACTTTTGTGTTGGGATTAATCACGATTAATCTCAATGTTTTACCAGGTAAAATGTATTTGTGAAAATGTGATCTAAACCACAAAAATAGCAAGAATAAAGCACTAAAAACGGATTGAATATTTATTTCTTTTGTAAGTAGCCATGGTGTAAGCGGGATAATACTTTATTAAATATTTTAACGCATGCCGTGGAAGTCTTACCCGCCGAGTTAATATATATAAATCCTTTGGCATGCTAAAGAACATTTTTTTTATCTAATACAAGTTATTTTTACAAAGTCTTTGTTCACACAGAAGTAAGACGCATCAATCTCTGAGGCTCCGCCCATTTCATGATGTCATTCTAGAACCAGCCTCGGTTTCACTGGACGACAACCAGCATGCAAACTTTTGTGAAGATACATGTGCATTTTGTGCTAATTAAATGATAGCCGATCACCGCTAGCTCCGCGGAGAAAGTTAGGCTATGTTCCTTCATTACACATTATTTAGTGTGTTCACCATTTTGTAGTCCTGTCTGAATCTGCAATTCCAAAATCAAGTGCACAAAAAATTTCCCAGAAGTGTTTGTGAAAAACCAGTGTTCGTTGATGCAAACTAGATTGGCAAATATAGACCACAATGCATTGTGTTTGAACAACTTAAAGGGTTACTAAACCATATATCAACTTTTTATTGACCTCTATAAATGGGCTGTCTGTTGGTTATTAGAGCTGCCATAAACGATTATTTCAATAGTCAACTAATCGCCGATTACTTTTTCCGAATAGTTGACTAATCGGGTCATGTGTAAGCTGGTTTTAAATCACACATCTTAACCATCATTGGCTTTAAATCAACAAAAATAAAGACAATTAAGATGATAGTTTATTCAACATTTAATAAATCATGCCGTTTCTTTCCTTCATTTGTTTCTGGCATTAAAAAAAAAAGATTAAATTAGATTTGTATCTAAAACATAGAAGCTATTTTTCACAAAGATAAAATTTCGTCTCACTAGGTCATTACGATACGTTCACACTGGACGCAGAGCGATGTGAATTCCCACCAGACATTTCCGTGACAATACACAGGCGCTTCTGCAAAAGCTTTTTTGTTTATGCCATCAAACTGTAAATTAATAACCTAAAAACCTTACCCAATGTTTCTGCTAAGAAGAAGCTAGTAGTTAGTGGGCCTACACTCCTTTAATTTGTCTCTTAAGACACATAGAGAGAAGTGTGTGTCTGTCTGTGTGCCTGTTTTTTGTTTGTGTTGTGCGTTAAAACATTTCTCATCTCTACAATTTGTTTAGATACAAAAAAAGATAATGTAGTCGCTGTGTTATTGTGAAAAATTGGTTATATTTTGAAAATAAACCAGATTTTCTCATGTATCTTAATGTAACTTCCTGCCAAAATTAACACGGAATCACGGATTGCTCGCGGCTCGCATAAAATAGACCAGACGCCGAAACGATCCGCTGCATAGCGCGAGCCCTCTGCGGAGGACCTATGGTGTGAACCACACAATTTAGAAACATAAATAAATGACTGTTCGACTAATCGTGGCAACCCTATTGGTGATTGCAAGATTTTTGATGAATTAAAATAAACTTGTTTTAATTCTTCAAAATATAGTCAAAAACTGCTGCCCCCTACAGGTTGAATCGAGGCATTACAGTTGAATTTTGTGATTGGTCGAACTATGCAAGTTTCACGTCATGATCTGCAGCTCCAGTAACATAACAGTCCAGCCCCCAAACCCCGCCCCTCTGACTGGATTTTCACATGTCGGCTGTGGGTGGAGTCAGACTCCAACTCCCCTGTTTGGTGACCCTTTAATAAACCCTCCATGTTTTCATCAGAAGAACTCAGTGGACTTAAATAAAATTTGTAAAATACTCTTAAGTTTTTCACTTTGTGAAATCTGTGACATCTTACGTGCTATAAATAAAGTAGTGATCATAGTGTCTGAATTGCTTTTAAAATCTAGGATACTTTGTGACGTCACAGTGTGAAGACCCACTCAGTGGATTTGGAGCAAAATTCAGCTTTTGGGGGTGCTTTTTAGAGATAAATTACCATAATAATATACTTAAAAGCTAAAAAAAAATGTGATTGGGCATGATAAAGGCATTCAAAGGTATTTTCTCAGCGGTGGACTGCGGCTCCGGCTCCTGTCCGTCTGGAACAGCTCAGGCTGCGTTCAGGTTCCCGCATTTCCGCCGTTAAAACATCAACAAGGCAGACGCGGACCCTACATATCGTCTCCTAGAGGGTCTTAAGTCTTTATTCACGTCACAAGTGAACTTTGAGTGTTTTCCTGAGCGGGCCGTTCGGCTGCGTGTCAGACTGCAGCCGCGGAGCGTGAATATCCCCCAGAGCCCCGCGGGCTGCAGATGTCAGCGGGACGTGTTTAGCTAACGCTAGCTTTGTTCCCGCGGGACTTGGAGCGACTTGCCGGCGTTAGTGCATCCGAACAGTCGGTGGTTTCAGGCTAACGTGACGGTGAGGAGATAACCCTAACGGGTTCGCGGTGTCTCCGGCGGTCGCTCTCATGGTGAACCCGCTGTAACTTGCTCGTGCGTCGGCCTGTTCTTTGTCGTGCCGAGCCGGGAGCAGGGCCCTAGCGTTCGGCGGCTTTTAAAAGTTTCGCCCGCAGACACTTCCTGACGAGCAGCCCTCACTCATTCAGACAACAAATAAAAAAATCAGCCAGGGACGGACATTTCCATTCGAGCTAACGACAAACCGGCTAGCAATCATTGGCCGGAGCCAGGCACAAACCTGCTATGAAGCCCTGGTTGGTTCCCTCCCTGAGACGGCTGTGTGGTTGGACAGAAAATGGCTGCGAAACGACCAGTCCCAGCGCGGAGCCGCGCCTGCACTACCGGCCTCGACCGGCAGAGGGCCGTGCTGCGTTCCATGACGTCTCGGAAATATTACAATCTGTGAACTGACCCAGAGTACAAAGACTGCTCTCTTCAAACTGCGTTCATTATTGCGAATGTAATTAGTGAGTTCACACTCATAAAATACGACACTGAAATATTTTTGCCTTTTTGGTCTTTTCTATCAAATTGTTAATGTGAATTTTCGGATTTCCTATTGTTATGACAGTAATGGAATCTATCACTTTTTGTCAAATAAAAACTTGCATGCCCCCAAAATGCCATAGACTTAAGAAATAAACAGCTATTATTCAGTCATTCTCTATATCAGAATGGCCATTCTTGCTCTGATAAAATGTTAAAACATATTCTTGCTAGTCATATATATGTTAAATTTAAATTTAAATTTTATTCTTTAGTGAAAGTTATTGAAATTCTCAACTGGCCAATCAGATGCCTCAATTAAAAGACGTGGTTCTCACATGTCCCATGTATTCTGTATTATCACAAAATGTTTTTTCAAATAGCTCAGAATGATCTCGAACAGATGTTTTAAGGCAGTAGACCTAAAACCGTTCACATTTTTCTCTTTTTTTAAACTCTCTGAGTTCCATTTTTTGTAGAAAAATAGTCCAACATTATAGAATCAAACCAAAAATCACCTTTCCAAGCTGAAAGGACATGCAGGGCATGGTTGAAATTGATTGAAATGTTCAAAAATGTAAATAAAATAACAAATAAATCATCAAAACAATGAGAGGTGAACTGCTTTATGCCAGGGGGTTGTTGTAAACATTGTTTGTGGAAGATTTTAAAAATGTTCCACCAATAGACGTGATTATCAACCACCAATCTGAAAAAAATGTAAAGGTTGATTATCTTTTAAAACATAAACAGAGAAAGGGAGAAAATAGAAATTGATAGATAAAAATAGTTTGAATAAATGAAAAAAAGAAAACCCTGACAATTCCGAACAGCTGGTGACTTAATTGAACGTGAAATGAAACAGTCACATGACCTCCCTGGTATCAGAAAGTAAGAAGAAGATCCACAGCAGATTCAAAATGGCCGATCACTGCCCGTTGACGTTGTCTGGCTGCAACCTCAAAATGTCCGTAATGTGGGAAATAAATGGGGACTGACAGACCCACCTCTCCATCCTATTCAGTTAAACCTGTCATTCAAGTCCTCATAAATACTTTATTTTGTCACCTCCCCCCAAAACCCCTAGGACCTGTCAAGTCCAAACTCCGGCCCGTGGGCCAAATATGCCCTGCATTCAAATTTCCACTGGCTCCTTTTATAAAATCAGAATTTCCTGAAAACCGTGTGATTGGCTACATTACATTTTAAACTGTAAACCTGGGACCTGTTAATCAATCAATTGGAATCAATTTAAACATAAAAATATAAATCGATTTACCCCATTAAGCTAACATCCACTAGCTTGATGCTAACATTTAATGGAGTTCCCCATAGGACGGCTAATGCTAACGCTAGGTCGATCTAAACATCCATTGCTGACTAAACGAACATCTTTATAAACTCACAGGCATTGACTCTTTTATGGAAATAATTTTTAAAGGACCCATTTGTGGTCTAATGCATAATTCTTTGCTAATTCTTTACTTAATCTTCTTGAATAAAGTGTACTTCTATAGCGCGATCGCCACCTAGTGGCCAGACTGAAACACCCTCCAGGAGAAGCAGAACAATGTTAATGATCTGAACATTTTTGTTAGAACTTCTTTAGATAATCCATGTAACACTGGATGATATTAAAAATCTGATGATTTTACTAAAACATTTCACAATATGTGAACTGTATCAGATTAATACAAATGTATTCAAGAATAATTTTACAGAGGTGTCAAACTCAATCATAAAGGGGTCAAATTTAGGTCAGGAACAGGATAAACATTTGTTAAACACTCTAAAACTATATTTTTAAAACTTTAAAACCTTAACTTTTTAACATAATTATGAAGAATAAATAAACAGGAATATTATTCCAGAATAAATCAGCTTAAACCTTAAATACATTTCAATATTTTACTCTCTAAAAAAATATATTTTGTTAAAATTATACACGTTAGATATTAGCACAAGATAACATCAGATCACCAATAACAATAAAATAAAATGATCTGGAGGGCCGGATAGAATTACCTTGAGGGCCGGATCTGGCCCCCGGGCCTTGACTTTGACACATGTGATGTAGTACGTAGAATATTAATGTCTTTCTAAACAAATGTGCATAAATGTGTAAACTCAAAATTTAATTGAATTGAAGGATCGAAAGAGTTGAAGAAAAACCTGAATCGAATCGATTCAGCCTCTAGTGAATCGAATCGTTTCTGGAAATTGTTATCGATACCCAGCCCTACTTTCTAGCTCATTGAGGGCTTCCAAGATAAGAGGAAATTAGCACAACTGTCTTCCCTAATATGCCAAGGGCTGTTTTCAAGAAGTTCAACATCAAGATGCTATCTTTGTTAAGCTAACTGAGAATAAAATGATGAAAAATTGACAGTAATTTTGAAAAAAATAACATACGTGAAGAGATATTGCCTTATTCCATTCCAATAAAATGTCCATTAAATTGTTCCTTTGCATATAACGCTAATAAAATAGTTCAAAGATTGTGTGGGTGAATGGTCAGCCCTCAAACATTTTCACCACCCCAACTTTTTTGCAAAAGGTTTGGAGGAAATGGACGAGGAGAACGAGCAAACTCCACACAGGAAGAACCCAGTGGGGATCTCACTAAGTGGGGAAAATACTCAGTTTGGTCTGTTTTTTTACAATGATACAGAAAACTCTAGTTTCTGTTGCTTTAGGACATCAGACAGAACTGCTCTTTTTGTTTCTCCACTTCTAAGTTCTCCGGCTCATTTAGCCACACCAACCAATAAGCATCTGTGTCGAACATCGCCTGAATATTCATGGTGGCCGTTGACTTTTAGCGTCTCATACAAATGAAAGTACACGACTCTGGAGGGGGCAGAGCTGTGTTACAGCCCGTGTTTGACCCCCTCTAACGTTCTCCTGCCAGCAGAGCTCCACAGTCTGCATTTCAATTCCAGAAAAGCTCATCTGTGTGCTGGAACCATGTCCGTGTCCTGAACACTCGTGCAGCTGCGTCCGCCTGTACCCCATGCACAAGTTGGGATCAACTTCATGGCCTGCTGTGGTCTTTGGGGGGAAACAGTCTTTCTGTGTCAGCGTTCCAGTGTTCCCTCCGACAGTTGTGTAAGATAAATATCTTAATCAAAGGTAGTGCCTTGCCATGTGCACGTACCCTTAGAGCGTGACGCCATTAAACTGTGAAGGTAGGAGGTTCATCCGTCTCTGCCAGCTGGACCCTGTTCAGGGGTTTCAGCTGATCCTCGGTGATGTGTGTTGAAGCACCAGTGGGAGGCACTGGTGCCTAAAGCTAATGAGGAGTCACTCCATTGTAATAAGAATGTTGAGGGCTTAAAGAAGTACAATGTTTTGCGATGCAAAAACACATTTTACAGAATTCATTTTTCTTGACTGACATCAAATAGTTTACTGAGGAAAATATAAAACTTCAATTTGGAACTTTGTTTCTTAGGCACAAAATATGAACATTTGTAGGTCATCTCTTGAGGGAGCAGTGAGCTGCAGACACAGTCATGCTTGGGCTCCATTTGGTGATTTATACCCCAATCCAACCCTTTAGCATTGACTATATAATAGAGCTGGACAAAGCGGGTATGAAAATGCATTCTCCGATTCAGTCACCATTTTTCCCGCAATACGGACGCCGCCATTTGGGGCCAGTCAATAGTGATTGGTCCGAGTCGGTCTGAGTCAACGTTTCTATGGCAACTACAATCAGGAGTGAACTAGGTCTACATCACTTTCACTGAAAGCGGGCTGGAGAGAATCTATAACTTGCATTAAAGAAAAAATATTGTGGAAAAAAAATCAGGATTTGCAATAAAGATGTTTGAACTTTATCAGAGTAAGAATGGTTGTTCTGACTGAGTAATAGCTGTTTATTTCTCCATAGAGGTCTATGGGATTTTGGCTTCCTGTTTGGAATGCGGGGGTGGGGTGTCACTGAGTCCAAATCGCTTTATAGACTAGATTAGAAATGGTTTATTTCAAGCAATCAAAAGAAAAAAAAGTAAATTAATGTGCAATACAATCAATCATCAGAAGTTTACATCCATAGCAACATGTCAAACACAGGATAACTAGACATTAACAGATTGCCTGAAAGGGAGTGTGAGGAAGCGAATTTATATAATCCCACCCCGACTCGATCATACCATTTCCTTTACGTGTATTATCATTATCCGGTTTATAACTTAAAATCCAGTCAATGGTGTTAAGCAGGGAGCCTATGAGTCCTATTTTTAGAGTATTTGGTATTACTTGACTGTAAATTTGAAATTACTACCTTGTAGTCTATGGAAATATAATCCATTTAAGTTTGTTGATCAACTATGTATATATTTCACAAAGCAGGAAAAATAAGTGTTTCTAGAATAAAATAATGGAATGTGACAAAATCCATCATCACGGGCAAAAAAACAAACAAGATAGTAATCAAAAACCAAAATGTCTCAGATTATATCAAACATATTAGGATAAAAAAATACTTTTTTTTACAGTTTAGTCGAATTTTCCTTTAAATTCTTAAATTACTTATGGGAAATTGAAATCACCCCCCCCCCCTTCCAAATAAAGAAGCAAGCTATGAATTTAGTGAAAGTTATATAGAAAATATCAAACCATCTCAATTTATAGGCACACACACATATAATTGTGTTTATGTGTATTAAAGGGACTTCTTAAATATGTGTTTAAATTCATTTTCTATAGGGTTATTAGACCAATAGGAACCCTCCTACAGTCTTAGAATTTTTTCAGAATTAGCAGGACACTACCCCTGTCCTAATTCAAAATGTCCCTCCAGTGTTGGGTCTCTTCTGATCAATTGTCCTGCTAATGTACGTTTACCAACACACACACAAAGGTAAAAAGAAAAAAAATCATTTTAAGTGCTGCGGAAACTTTTTCTGAGCAAAGATTTAGTACAGCTCTTACTTTTGTTTTCCACTGAAACTCCAGTTGGCAGCACACAGCTGTACACCAAAACAACAACATGATCTCACGAGAAACATTTCGAGGTAAATGCTCACTCATTAATCCTGCGCTTGTTGTCATAATAACACACACACCCTCACCGGTCACTTGTTCCTTATCAGCCAATCACATGGCAGCAACTCACTGCATTTAGGTACGTAGACGTCGTCAGATGAAGATGCTGAAATTGAAAGCTAAAACGCTGAAGATCATAGGCAACTAAAATATTAACTAAATGCCAAATATACCTAAAAAATACAAAAAAAACTTAGGTTAGCCAAAACACAGAGAATAGGTGAAAAAATAACTTCAAAATAACCTAAAACATTGAAAAAAGCCTAAATTAGCCAAAACAGCTAGCGTGTAAATATTATCTAAACTCCAAAACAGCCTAAAAACTTTTAAAAAGCCCAAATTAGCTGAAGCAGCTAGCATGTAGCTGAAATATTAGCTAAACTCCAAAATAGCCTAAAAAATCGTAACAAATGCCAAAATAGTCAAAAAACTTTTCAAAACTTTAAAAATGTAACTTTTTAACTTAATTATGAATAGTCAGGAAGTCAGGAATATTATTCCAGAATAAATCAACTTAAACTTGAAATAACTTTAAATATTTTACTTTATAAAAGTATATTTTGTCAAAATTATACAAGTTAGAAACAAGCATAAGATAACATCGGGCCATTAATAACAATAAAATAAAATGATCTGGAGGGCCAGATAGAATTACCCTGAGGGCCGGATCCGGCCCCCTGGCCTTGACTTTGACACATGTGTGCTAAAGGTAATACTACCAATACTTCTGGGTTTTGATCAGTAGAAAGCGAGCCCAAATGGCTGTTTTACTGTTAAAGGGTGCAGACCCGTGCCACAGGCGCACGCGCTCACCCCCTCGCGGGGCTCCTCCTCGCCATCTCTCCAGCTGCCGCCCCTCCCTCCTCCCTCCCTCCCTCCCGCTGCAGCCAGCAGTGGTACGCTCCAGCTCGGATGCGTTTCGCTCCTCGGCCGGTGATCAGTCCTCATCAGTACCACAGGAGCCTCGGACTCCCGGGCCCGTCCGTCCCGCCATGAAGCAGACTCTGAGCGAGCTGATGAGGATGAGCAGGATTTGCCGGATGGTTTTCGCCACTTGTTTGGGATCCTTTGTTCTGGTCATCTTTTACTTCCAAAGTCTGTTTAACCCCGGTGAGAGCCCTTCGTTTACCCCGCAGAGAGAGTGTGTGTGCGCGTGTGTGTGTGTCGCAGTCTGTAACAGTAACGCAGCGAGGGACTCGACCCTGAAGGAGCCCTCAGGTGGTTCGGGACTTTTGGACCGGGCTGCGTCGAGGAATGGATGCGCGTTTTTGTGCGTGGTGGCGCACAGCTGACAGCGGCGTGAGCGCTTCCGGAGCGGGCTTTTGTCCTCAGAAACGTGGCTTGGCGCCGGCTGGTTTGGCACCAGAACGGACCCGAACGTCCCCCTATCTGGAGATCAGTCATTCCTACATAAAAGTGTCCTGGAATTCCGGTTGAATGTGAAGCGTCACGCAGCAGCCACTGATGTGAGCGCGCCTTGAATCCGTTCTCCCCGCAGATGAAGTCCTCCTCTGGGAGAACTGGACTTCAGGGATGTTACGTTTGCAAAGCGGCTTTGTTGCCTCGTGAATCCAAGGCTTCATTTGCGCTAAAATGAAGCGGAACTCTGCGCATTCCTAACAACAGGTTAGACGCAGGAACGACGCCGGTTTGCAGATGTGGGGATGTGGCAACACTGCTGCTCCCAGAGCGTGCGCTGTGGCTCATGACACGCACGAAAGTGAGTGAAGTGTGTATCTGTGGGGGGGTCTGTATGGAGTGATATTTGTGCCATTATTCCAAGCGCAACTCGTTGCTTTGAGAGTGAAACAATGTGTGCTCAAAAAATTATTTTGCTCTTGAAACACAAAAATATGTTAAATCTAAACAATGTTTGCTCTTGAAAATGAGAAATACCTGCAAACAAAACAAGTATAGGCAGAATCCAGATTCTTCTAACTTCGCCTACGGAGAGTTATGGTAAACCATGTCAGAACACTCACTATATTGTCACTACATTGACAAATATAGACCACAATGCATTGCATTTAAACACACGTTTGTTTAAATAACGCATCAACAGAATACAGTGGAATGACAAATAGATGGCTATAGCTAATATTTCTGTTACATGCTAACTGTTCTGGCTAATTTTGCCTTTTTTATTTTTTAGGCTAGTTTGAAGTTTAGCTATTTTTTTACCTACATGTCATTTGTTTTGGCTAACTTAGTTTTTCTTTTAATTTTTTAGGCTAACTCTGCATTTGGCTAATATTTTAGCTGGCTATCAGCTTCATCATTTTCAGCTATTAGCTTCAGCGTTTTTAGCTATCAGCACTAGCATCCTCAATGGCGAAATTCTATTTATTGCATTACCTTTAGCATTATCGCAGGGAATACCATATATCTAGTTTATAATTAAGATTTAAATTTATTTTTTTTTAATTTTTTTTTTTAATGTTCAGTAAATGTTTATCCTGTTCCGTCCACGACCTAAAATGTGTTTTGGATTTTGGCCCTTTTTGACCAATCAGCATCAACCTTTATGACAATGTCTGTGATTGGCTGACTTTTGTGGCACATTTGGTGCTCTGTTTACAGCTCTAAAAAAAGAATTCATCTTTTTTTTGCTCATATTTTTGAGTTTAAACTGTTTTTTTCTGTTTCAAGGGCAAAATAATTTTTCGCGTACACACATTTTTTTTCTCAAAGCAGTGAGTGTTGCGCTTGGAATAATGGCACAAAATTCCCTCCGTAGGTCTAAAGTGACACCCACACGCTGGAGGTGAGGAGAGGAAACAAACCAGAGCAGACGTGATGTCACATCTGTGATTTAGGGATTTCTGCGTGGAAGCAGCGGCTCTGTGACTCACTGCAGCTCACGGCCACTTATTATCCCTAATCCCCAAAGGGAAAATCACCATGATGCCCTGCTTTAGCAGACCCGGATTGGGTTTAAACTTTGAAAGGATCCATCTTAAATCTGCAGACACTCAAAAATGAGGGTTTTGGAAGCAAAACGACTGTTGCCACAGTTTTCAGATAGAAATAAGAAGTGAGTTTTTAAAGGTCCAGTTAGGTTGACACTGTCTGGAGTAAGTGGTTACTCTGAAAGTGAGAGGCTAGTGACAGATTTAGTGAGATCGTGTCCTCATAGCACCCCGTGGACAGATTATTATTGTTATTTTAAATTGCTTTAGCTTTTCTTGGGGGCAAGGAGGCTGCACAACATGGGATTTCTGAGCTGAACTTCATTAAATCTCCTGACTGGAAGGGGAATTGATTGTAGAGATTGAACAGACTCCATTAAATCATCCTCAAAAACCCTGCGTGGATTCTCCTCCGATGCCGCACCAGCATCTGCCCGACGTGTAGAAAATAGCCACATCACAGAGCAGATGTCTCATTTAGCGCGGCGATGACAGGGTGCTCCACCCGGAAGCTGTGATTGAGGAGGAGCGGTGTGAAGCTAGCCGCCTTCATCCAAGTCTTTCTGCTGCACTGTGTATTTATGTGTCATTGAGCAACTGAAAGGGATTTTTCCAGCAGTTTGGGGGCCTGAACTGTCTTAATCGTCCTTCCTCCCTCTTCACTCTCGCTGCAAACTCCATTGTAGTATCAGAAACGTCGCAGCAGTGTCTCCGTGGTTCAGGCATGTTTAGAGGGGTTGGGAATCCCACCCACACCCCCATTATGTAAACTTTCACCTCTCTCCCAGGACCTCAGGGGTCACGACCTGTTGTAGATGAGAGAGTAGGGGGCGAGCGGGTGGGGAGTAAGTCCGTTTAAGCGCGTGAAAGTCAGCGTAATGATCAAGATCAATTGCTGTGGGGAGAGGTAGAGCTGCAGAGCGTGAGTTCACCAGATTTCTGTTTGTGGTGAACACACAGGTTTAGTCAAATCAGCAGCAACGGCCTCACTTCTCAGGCTCACGCTCCTTTTGATTTACATGTTTATTCAAATGTTTTACGAATATATGGAGCTACATTGGGGCCAATATTATTGGAAATCCAAATATAACAATATGAAAAAACTATTGGTGTTTGGCCAGAAAAAAGTTAAAATGTCAGAATTTTTTTCTATTCTACAATAAAATTGATTATTTTCAGCCTCAAATGTTCTGTTTTTTTTATTTCAATTTCAAAACTTTTTTCAGTTTCAACTCTCTTTTTTAAATTTTCGAATCTGAAAATTTCTAAATCGAAAAGGAAAAAAAAAAGAGTTGAAAGTGAAAATTTTTTTGAAAATCACATTTTGAGTTTTAAAACTTAAAAAAAATGAGCATTCGAAGCTGAAAATAATTAAATTTAAATAAGCGCCATATTGGTTCTTTAAAACATCATCCTCACTTTTTGCTAATCAATGGGTGACTACTGCGGCTGCACCCAAACCGATGGAAACCCCCCAAGACGTTCAGGTCGGTACTGTTTAATGAGTCAATTTTACAACAGAAAATACAGGATCGGACCGCTCAGTGGAAACAAGGCTATACAGACATATAGGTCTTTGTTTTCCTCATTTGAGCTATTTTTGTTGCACCGCTAATGCTAGCTTGAGGTTATGAGGGGCTGTAAGCCAGGGGGAGAGTGTAGAGAAAAGCATGATGGGAATGATCTGCAGAAAAAAAGTCTCAAAAATGACACAGGTTTTTAAAAAATTATTTTTGGCTAAAAACAACATGACTATAACTACAAAAGCTGCATTACCTGCGATAATGCTAGTGAGAATGATTTCTGCTGAAAGTAGATGCTAAAGCCTGAAAATGGTGATGCGATTTACTTTAGTTGTTAAAAGATTTACTGAAAATGCAAAAGCTATTTGCAAAATGTTAAATCAACTGAAATACTGGACATTTTGTTAAAGAACTATGAAAGGGCGCTGAAGTTGACCTAAATTTCTGAAAATTTTGTAGTAAAATTGCTTTAAAATCCCTATTACATGGCAATTTTGAAAAAAACATTTAGTGTATTGCTAAAATATTAGCTACACTCCAAATTAGCATAAAAACCTCAGTAGATAATAAATTAGCCAAAAACGTTAGCATGTAGTTAAAATATTAGCTAAACTCCAAATTAGCATAAAAACCCCAATAGGTAATAAATTAGCCAGAAACGTTAGCATGTAGCTAAAATAAAAACTAAACTCCAAATTAGCATAAAAACCCCAATAGGTAATAAATTAGCCAGAAACATTAGCATGTAGCTAAAATATTAGATAAACTCCAAATTAGCATAAAAACCCCAATAGGTAATAAATTGGCCAGAAATGTTAGCATGTAGCTAAAATAAAAACTAAACTCCAAATTAGCATAAAAACCTCAGTAGATAATAAATTAGCCAGAAACTTTAGCATGTAGCTAAAATAAAAAGTAAACTCCAAATTAGCATAAAAACCCCAATAGGTAATAAATTAGCCAGAAATGTTAGCATGTAGCTAAAATATTAGATAAACTCCAAATTAGCATAAAAACCCCAATAGGTAATAAATTAACCAGAAATGTTAACATGTAGCTAAAATAAAATCTAAACTCCAAAGTAGCAGAAAAACCCCAATAGGTAATAAATTAGCAGAAACATTAGCATGTACCTAAATATTAGATAAACTCCAAATTAGCATAAGAACCCCAATAGGAAATGAATTAGCCAGAAACGTTAGCATGTAGCTAAAATAAAAACTAAACTCCAAATTAGTATACAAACCTCAGTAGATGCCAATTTAGCCAAACAAGCTAGCATAAGCTAGCACATTGCCTACATACTTGCTAAATTCCAAAATAGCCTCGGTAAAAAAAAAATTTGTCAAAAACTTTAGCATGAGGTTAAAATAGAAGCTAAACTCTAAATTAGCATAAAACACCATTAGATAACTAATTAGCCAAAAATGTTGCTAAAATATTAGGTAAACTCCCAATTTTTTGTTAAATTGCTATAAAAAATGAAAACAAAACCCATGAATATATTTAAAGGTTTTTTGCTAATCTACTTAAAATTTTGAAATTTACTATGGGGCATATTTTGCTCAATATTTCAAAAACTATAAAGTTTACAAATACCAAGAATACAAGCAGTAATGTCCTGAACAAGCTGAACGTTTTGATTTGCCGAAAAATGTATGTAAAAGAACATGAGAATTCCTTTTGTGTGAATGTTAGCTAAGCCTGACGTTGCACTCTTTGTTTTTTAGTAAAAGTGACCCGTGAGGATTCTGAAATTGCGATGCTGATTGTTGACAAACTCCACGTAAATGGAGGAAACTACAAAGACTTGTCCCAAAAGAAGACAAGCGCGGCTTTTCTGTTACTGCTTCAAATGCGATAGTTTTCATTTCCTGCTTTTGTGTGATGGCGCGCTGCAGGCCGCTGCTTTAGTCTGGTGTCAGTGTTTGTTCATTTGTATGACTGCAGCATTCTTCACCCTGGGGTGTTTTTACGCCTGGGGCTGCTAACCAGCTTGTGCCCCCAGGCCTCCGAGCCGTAGCTCATATTACCCAGCTGTCTGCGGGGCCTTCAGAGCAGTCAGGAACAAACCTGAACCGCCTCAATTCAAACCGTTGGTTTTTATCCTCTTTGGTGTGAGATTTTATGGTAGAAACATGTTTAACCCTTTAACTACCTGCTCAACCAAACGGTGGGAAACATTTAGAAAACATGTTTTTTGTGTGTATTATTCCCCAAGATACGGAGCCCCTAGTGGGCAAATGAAGATTTTTTCTTTTTTTTCCCAAAAATAAAAAAAATACAAATTTTATAGTTCTGGTAGAAAACGGATGCGCACCAGATAGTAACTGGTACACATTAGTAATGAGAACATTTTTTTAAATTACATTTTTAGAAAAAATAAACAAAACAATTACTTTCTGGTGCGCACCAGTTACTAACCACAACTTTTTTTCATTTTTAGAAAAAAAAGTTCTGGTTTGTAGGCAGAACTTTTTTTTTTTTACCTCAATTTTTTTATGGAGCCCTTAAATATAGCCCTGAATATTAAAAAAAAAAAAAAACATTTCTTTTTTTTTTCTTTTAACCACAACTTTTTATTTTTTATCTTTTTATGTCCTTTTAGGGACTCCATACTAAGGCAATAAGGAACAGAAAAAAAACTTTTTGGGGTGTTTTTTTTCTATTTTGGGTAGTTAAATGGTTAATTTCACAGCCTTAGTGTCTTTTCAACTGTTTTTGTTCATCATTTTTGTCCACAGCAAAGAGGATTTTTTGTTTTCAATGACCGTTGATCAAGTGGACAAAGACTAAACCTGCAAATGGATGATTGACAGGAAATTATGTTCACAAAAAGCCATCACGCCATGATAACTAGACCCACAAATAAACCAGGAACACAAAGTGTGACTAACAATAATATTCTTGTCTTGTCCGTCTATATTTTGGAGGAAGAGAAAGGAAAATCCATCGAATGTAAAGAGGAAATGTGTAGACAGAGTACTGTAAACAGAGTAGCACAACAAAATAAAGTCCAGTTTTCTATAATATTCATGTATTTCTTCTGATGTCACCTTTGTAAAAACTATTTTATAAGTCTAATATATTCTTTGAAAGACACCTTTTTTTTTCGGGGAATATTCTTTATTTGCAGACATGATGTCCTTGTGTTGACATGAACCCAAATGCATATTTTGTTAATTTTGCTCTATAGCAACACATTCTCACTTCCAACTCGTCATATGTGGACGTTCGGTTTAGGCTCCTTCAACGTCACTTTTTGACATTTTGGGTATCGTTTTTTGACATGTTTACTATTCCCATTAAATTAGCAACCACTCATCCGGAGAGAGCTAGTTGGCTCCTCCTACTTTTGTTGAGGCATCTGATTGGCTAGTTTACAGCTTGAATAATTCACAGGAAAAATATCATGAATATTTCTCTATAGAAGTCTATAGAATTTTTGCATTTTGGAGCCGTGAACACTTCCTGTTTCTGACACTAAAGAGGAGGGGTCTCTCAGTCCAGTTCTCCTGTACAGTCAATGGGAGAAACTTTTAAAAAATAGCGATTTGGTTGGAATTTCTTATGAAAACTCCAAATTCCTCACCCTTCTTGGTCTGAGGCGGCACTGTCAGCTGTAACTGTGACACAGAGAGTTCAGATAAAGGTTTCTCCTCCTTTAGCACAGCTGTGTCCGACAGCAGAGACTCATAGCTTCATTTCTAATAGACTTTTATTTACATACTATTTCACAAGATTGCTGTGAGCTCAAAAAGTATAAATACTTTTGGAAAATCCCACATAAATTAAAATAATGTTCAATTTTTTCCTATCTTAAAAAATACTCAGAATATTTACATAAATCTGATGGAAGTTTCATTATATGTTTAGATTTATATATTTAGATGTTTTTAAGAGGTTTCTGTGTCATCCTACTCGAGTGTACAGAGGTAGATCAATGAAATTATATTTTTTTGTTTTTCTTACTTGTCAGAGATTGTTTAAGAAATACCTTCTGCCCCAAATAAGCTGTTGAAACTGCATTTACTGTTAACAAATGATCAATTTGTTGCACTATTAATTCCTCGTCCTCCATCACTTAACATTCAGAGAAATTATAATAATTGACAGAACACTGAGCAGGGTCTTAATCTACATGTATTCCTTTGAGAAATGCTATCATCTGACTTTTTACAGTCTAGGGCATATCATATTAATGTGAAGTATTGTTCATTTATTTTGTATTTGAAGAGCAGAAATAAAATGTAGAAAAAGTATGTCTAGAAAAAAAACTTTTGTCAACATGTTCATATGAAATGTTACTTAATCCACTATTATATTCTCACTGTAAACTTCTGAATTCAAATAATCTAAACAAGACAAATGAACAAAATGGTTGTCTTAATCAAAAGGACATGAAAATATTTCCACTTGTCCTGGCAGCTCTTACCTTATATTATTAAACGTTTTAGAAATGATTGTCAGAGAAGAGTCCAGCAATAGTGTTGCCACAGGTTTACTACAGATTCTGATGGGATTTAGTCAATCACAATCAAGAAATCGTAAAAAACTGATTCATTTGGCCAGACTTTGGACATGCCTGATCTTAGACCTTTAAAGATATGACTGTAAAGTCTGGGATTTCAACTTCTGACTGATGTTTTGGTGAATGACTGGTCGACTATCACTTCAGTTCTTCAGCTCCAGTCAGAACAAGTTTTCCTTGGTTCATGTCTAGATCCAACAGATTCTCGTCCCCAAGTCGGCACATGTTGACATTTGGGTAAAGTGGTTCAAGACCAATTTTTGGGTTTCTCTAATTTGTCGTCCTGGCTGTTTGTAAAATCAAAGGTCCGCAACCCTCGGGACATGGTACCAGATTGCCCTAACCTTTACTCTGTACTGGTTCGTGTTCAGTACTGCGTCCGGTTCGTGCCCAGTACCCGGTGTCGGGTAAAGGTACCGGGACTTGGTTTGGGTACTGGTGCGCTACGTGTCGCGGTACTGTACCGCTTTTGGTTCGCGGCTCGAAAGTCGGGGACTTGTGATTTAGTGGGAAGAGCCAGTACGTCAAAAAATGGCAACTTCGGGACACTTAAAATGTCAAAAAGCGACGCGGAAGGGTCCTTAACCAAACCTCAATATGTGACGACTCTGGATTGAGAATATGTTGCTTGATCAGGTCAGCTGTTGGATATAAATCGTAACAGATTTGCCAAACTACTAAAGTGATTACAATTCACAAGCCCACAATTTGACTTCAAATTCAACACTGTGATTTATTAGTGCTTAATTAGTAATTTTTTTCTTTTTGAAACCTAGTTTGTTTGGTAACAAAAACATGTTTTTTTCTTACAAAAGTATAATTTCAGATAAAAAACGTAAAACTTTGATTAATAAACTATGAATGATCTCATTCAAAGCTAACATATAAGCTTCAATCCACTATTTTTGCATTTCCACATGCTTGTTTCTCCTTCAACTGACTGATTCAGATTTTTAAGACAAGCGCACAGTTTTAAAGTCTAAAAAATTGACATTTTGCTAGCTTTTTGGACTATTTTGGCAATTACTAAGAATTTTTAGGCTATTTTGAAGTTTAGCTAATATTTCAGCTACATGCTAGCTGTTTTTTGTGCTAATTTAGTTTTTTTCAGTTTTTTGACTATTTTGAAGTCTTGCTATTTTTTAGCTACACGCTAACTGTTTTGGCTAACCTATGTTTGTTTTTAGTTTTTTAGGCTAATTTGGCAATCAGCTAGCATTCTAGGTGACTATCAGCTTCAGCGTTTTCAGGTATCAGCTTCAATGTTTTCAGGTATCAGCTTCAGCGTTTTCAGCTTACAGCTTCAGCGTTTTCAGCTATAGGCTTCAGCGTTTTCAGCTATTAGCTTCAGCATTTTCAGTTATCAGCTTCAGCATTTTCAGCTATCAGCTTCAATGTTTTCAGGTATCAAGTTCGGCGTTTTCAGCTATCAGCTTCAGCGTTTTCAGCTATAGGCTTCAGCGTTTTCAGGTATCAGCTTCAGCATTTTCAGTTAACAGCTTCAGCATTTTCAGCTATCAGCTTCAGCATTTTCAGCTATCAGCTTCAGCATTTTCAGCTATCAGCTTCAGCGTTTTCAGCTATAGGCTTCAGCGTTTTCAGCTATCAGCTTCAGCATTTTCAGTTATCAGCTTCAGCATTTTCAGGTATCAGCTTCAGCATTTTCAAGTATCAGCTTCAGCGTTTTCAGGTATCAGCTTCAGCATTTTCAGGTATCAGCTTAAGCGTTTTCAAGTATCAGCTTCAGCGTTTTCAGCTATCAGCTTTATTGTTTTCAGCTATCAGCTTCAGCATTTTCAGCTATCAGCTTCCGCATTTTCAGCTTTCAGCTTCAGCGTTTTCAGCTATAGGCTTCAGCGTTTTCAGGTATCAGCTTCAGCATTTTCAAGTATCAGCTTCAGCGTTTTCAGGTATCAGCTTCAGCATTTTCAGGTATCAGCTTAAGCGTTTTCAAGTATCAGCTTCAGCGTTTTCATCTATCAGCTTCATTGTTTTCAGCTATCAGCTTCAGTGTTCAGACTTTAAAGACAAGCGCAGTCCTATTTAGTCACCTGATAGTTCCCTCTTTGCTCCTCGTACACTCCACAGCGTCAGATCGTTTGTGAATCTGTTTGTTCAGACTTCTTGATTGCCTCCCGTCCCCCCCAGCCCCCCCTGCCCTTTGCCTTGCGTGGGTCTGAGTTGTGAGAAAGCAGCCAGGACATCCTGTTTGTGTAATCTTTAGTGCTACTGCTGTTTTCCTGCCCCACTCTTTGGCTAAATCCTGGATCAAACATCCCAGCACATCAGGGGGAGGGGTGATCCCCTGCTGTGTCCTGCTGTGTCCTGAACCATCAAGTTGTGTAGCAGTATGCAGATTAAAGCCCTCACACAGGACTCAGAGTCCCTGAGGAGAGCGGTCGATAAAAGAAGCGCTTGGAGGAGAAGTGAGGTTTATAATTGTTCCCATGATTAAAATAGTCTTTTATTTGAATTGAAACGTCTGGTATTCCAATACATGGAAGTAGTTTAGCGACCTAATGCAACTGTCCTTATTAGTTACACACATAGTACAAATGTTACACATGTTTTTATGCAACATACATGACACACGTTACATGTGCTTTGTATGCTACACACAACACATGTTCCATGTGTTACACACCTTGCATTTGTTATATTTGCAATCTTTGCTGCATGTGTTTCATACGTTACACCACGTGTCAAAGGGGGCCGGATCCGGCCCTCCAGATCATTTTATTCTATTATTATTAATAGCCTGATGTTATCTTGCGTTAATTTCTAACTTGTATAATTTTGACTAAATATATTTTTATGGAGAGTGAAATATTGAAAGTTATTTAAGGTTTAAGTTGATTTATTCTGGAATAATATTCCTGCATTTTTATTATTCATATTTATGTTAAAAAGTTACAGTTTTAAAGTTTTAAAAATTGGCATTCTGCAGCTTTTTGAACTATTTTGGCATTTACTAAGATTTTTAGGCTATTTTGGAGTTTAGTTAATATTTCAGTTACATGCTAGCTGCTTTGGCTAATTTAGGCTTTTCTTTTTAAGTTTTTTTTGGCTGTTTCGGAGTTTAGCTAATATTTTTGTCAGGCTTTGGTGTGCGGACACAATCGCAGGACAGCTGTCAGCTTAAAAAAAAGTGTATTTAATAGCATAAAATCCAAAAACTAAGGAAAAGCACAAAGCTGAAAAAATTAGTCACTAATGTCTAAGTCAATAAACCAACCAAGGCCAAACTCCAAAAATAAAAAAAGAGAAACACACAAAACCTGGAACGTGAGACAAGATTTAGTTCATGAGGTAACAAGACAAACCTGCAAGGAAGTGACGGGAGGAACCCATTATATACAGGAAGGGGAGTGAAAAAACAAAAGGACACAGGTGAAACCCACCAGGGAGGAGTGGCAATCAGCCCAGGGGAAACACATGACAATTTTAGCAACATTTTAGCTGGTTTTGCTCATTTAGCCATTTATTTAAAAAAAATGTTAGGCTGTTTTGGAGTTTAGCTAATATTTCAGCTACAAGCCAACAGTTTTAGCTAACTTCGGATTTTCTTTTTAAGTTTTTTTAGGCTGTTTTGGAGCTTAGCTAGTATTTCAGCTACATGCTAACCATTTAGGCTAATGTAGGATTTTCTTTTTAAGTTTTTTTAGGCTGTTTTGAAGTTAGGCCAATATTTACACGTTAGCTGTTTTGGCTAATTTAGGCTTTTGTCCGTTTTTTAGGCTATATTGAAGTTTGGCTATTTTTTCAGCTCTATATGCTAGCTCTTTTGACTAACCTAGTTTTTGGTTTGTTTGTTTTTTAGGTTAATTATGCATTTAGCTTATATTTTAGCTGGCTATCAGCTGCAGCGTTTTCAGCCAAATAACTTCCTTTCAGCTATTAACTTCAGCGTTTTCAGCTATCAGCTTCAGTATTTTTAGCTATCAAATTCAGCATTTTCCGCTATTAACTTCAGCATTTTCAGCTATCAGCTTCAGCATTTTTAGCTATCAATTTCAGCATTAACACTAGCATCTTCAGCGGCCAAATTCAGCTTACAGCATTCACGCTAACATTATCACAGGTAATGCTATATATCTAGTTCATAATTATGTTAAAAAGTTATGGTTTTAAACATTTAGTTTTAAGGTTTTTCAATAAATGTTTATCCTGTTCGGCCCGCGACCTAAAGTGTGTTTTGGTTTTTGGCCTCCTGTTCGATTGAGTTTGACACCCTATATTACTACAAGTGTTACATATGTTTTTCATGTTACATACACTACACACACCACTTGTGCCTTATGCATATCTCACATCTTTTTCATGTTATATGTGGCACACATGTTGCATTCATTATGTTAAACATGTTACAGGTTTTTTCAATGTTACAGATAGTACACGTGTTTCATATCCTACACGTGCTACATGTCTTTGTATGTTACAGCTCTAACATACAGCATACATGCTACATTTGCTACTGATAGTACAACTGTAATAAATACATTACATGTTTTTTATATGTTTCACGTGATATAGTTTCTAAATCCACCATGTCAGTGTCAACTTGGCCCACTTATGCTAGCCGTTTGGTCTCAGTTTGGTAATAGTGCCAGACCATGAAATGGAGTGACCAGCAAACTAAAGTGTGATTAAATTTGACATGCATGATGCAGGTTTTAGGTGAAACTAGTGTCTGAGTTAAAGCGAGGTGTTTCATGCAAAGTGATCTATCCCTGATCACCAACTGCTCATCCCTTCGCCAAATGCTTGGGTGCAGTATTTCTGCCGGTTGCCTGGCAACATTACAGTGATAGAAGTGAAGACACTTCTGAACAACAGATGGAGATGAAAAGAGTTGAAGAACAGATAAATGAGAGAACATCAAAAAGAGGTAGCTTTCTTCTCTTTTTGCAGAGGTGGGGATTAGTGCGTGTGCTAAAAAAAAAAAAGACATTTGAAGTGGTTCTGGGTACTGATCAATATGTGTCCTAGAAGCCTTCAGGGCATGTCCAAAGGAATCTCAGCAGATCCAGCTCACTTCAGAGAGATGATCTCATTTGGCTTCAGCGTGCTTCAAAATCCCACAGCAGGAGCTGAAATCATTAGTCATGACTGTCAGGAGGAAAATATAAGCTTCACTTGATGAAAGACAACTCTGGAAGAACATTTATTCTAGTTTTCTGGAAAGATTTTGTGAAAGACTCTTTAGTTAGCAGCGATAATCCCACTTCAAGATCAACAGGATGAGGACTAACGCTCAAATCTGGACTTCTGTCATGATTGATGTTGGATCTGAGTAGGGCCACCACAGACCATTATTTTTTCAGATTAGTTGACTAATTCAGTCGCCCGCAAGCTGGATGTAAAACGCACAGCTTAACCATCATTAGCTTTAAACTAACTAAAAGATTGAGATGATAGTTTATTAAACTTTTACTAAATCGTGCAGCCTCTGTCCTTCTTTAGGTTCTGGGATTAAATCAAATGAGAGAGATGAGGAATATACTTTCCATCAAACTCATTTTGACAGGTGACCTTTGACCCTACACCGCATGTGTCAAAGTCAAGGCCCCGGGGCCGGATCCGGCCCTCTGAGCAATTATATACGGCCCTCCACATAATATTATTTTATTCTTATTAATGGCCCGATGTTATCTTGCTCTTATTTCTAACGTGTATGATTTTGACAAAATATATTTTATAGAGAGTAAAATATGGAAAGTTATTTAAGGTTAAAGTTGATTTATTCTGGAATAATATTCCTGCCTTTTTATTACTCATAATTATATTAAAAAGTTACAGTTTTAAAGTTTAAAAAATGGGCATTCTGCTAGCTTTTTGGACTATTTTGGCATTTACTAAGATTTTTTTAGGCTATTTCGGAGTTTAGCTAATATTTCAGCTACATCGTAGTGGTTTTTTATGCTAATTTATTTATTTTTGTTTTTTTATTCTTTGGAAGTTTTACTATTTTTTAGCTACACGCTAACTGTTTTGGCTAACCTATGTTTTTTTTTTAGTTTTTCAGGCAAATTTGGCATTTAGCTAGCATTCTAGCTGACTATCAGCTTCAGCGTTTTCAGCTATCAGGTTCAGTGTTTTTAGGTATCAGCTTCAGTGTTTTCAGCTATCAGCGTTTTCAGGTATCAGCTTAAGCATTTTTTTAGCTATCAGCTTCAGCATTTTCAGCTATCAGCACTAGTATCTTCCAAATTCAGCTTACAGCATTCACACCAGCATTATCACAGGTAAGGCTATATATGTAGTTCATAAAGACATAAAAAGTTTTAGAGTTTTGTAAAATGTAGTTTTGGGTTTAAGTTTATTTGATTTATATGGCGCTTAAAATGACCTTGGTCGAACAAGGTGCCGCACATTAAAAGTTCAAAGAACAATAAAAACACAGTGAAAAAGTTTAAAACAGATAAATGACATTACATTTATTCATTCATCTTCTTGTCCGCTTCTTCCCTTTCGGGGTCGCGGGGGTGCCGGAGCCTAACCCGGCTACTGATGGGCGAAGGCGGGGTTCACCCTGGACAGGTCGCCAGTCTGTCGCAGGGCCTCAATCACACACACATCCACTCTCACACCTAGGGGCAATTTAGAGTCTCCAATAAACCTATGAAGCATGTTTTTGGACGGTGGGAGGAAGCCGGAGTCCCCGGTGAAAACCCACGCATGCACGGGGAGAACATGCAAACTCCACACAGAAAGGTCCCAGCCGGGATTTGAACCGGGGCCTTCACGCTGTGAGGCAAGAGCGCTAACCACTGTACCAATTTTCTTCTAATTGAGTTAGTGAGACCAAAACTTTATTTTTAGTGAAAAATAGTTCCATGTTTCAGATGTCAAACCAGTTAGAGAGATCAGGAATATACTTTCCATCAAACTCATTTTGACAGGTGACCTTTGACCTTGCATACCCTTCATATATAAAATTGATATTAAATTGTTTCGTTATCTCGAGGGGCGGGGCACCGGTCAAAATGAGCTTAATGGATTAGGAAGGCCAAATTCTACTTCTCTTTAGGCTTTCACCGTAAGATTGCCAACACAGATAGAATTATTACGAGAAACGCTTTATGTGACAGTTATGAGTTCTTTATAATCACATATCGTGATAAAAAATGTATTTAATGCAGAGAAAATCCACATCTTCTGCACTCTATAGCTGCTTCTACTTATATTTGCTCAGGATTTTTTTTTATGTCGCCAACTCCTTTAACCTAGACGAACATGAAATGTTTAAAAAGGCCGAACATCTGTCATTGAATCAGCTCACTGCGCTGCAGCTGGAAGGCTTGACACAAAGTGGTCAATTATTAGAGTGAGTCCATCTGCACAAGCGTCTGGACTTCATTAGGGAAGCAGTGAAAGAACTGCTTCAAAACAAGACACACTTCAACAGTGAACCACAGCATCGTCTGAGAAAAGAGAATCTTCAAAGTCAGATTTCCTCTTTGTCTGGACTCATCCGTCACAGCCACACCAACACAAATAGCTTTTTTTTCCATTCCCCACAACATCAGTCGACCTTATTCTCAGTGAAATGAGAGACAGAGTGACTAAGCGTATAAGAGGTCTCCTCTGGACCCATTCGCCTCCACTTTTTCATCCCTGATCCTTCCTTCTCTGCATCATCAGTGTGGTCTCCCTGCCTGAGGGAATTTAAAACACTCTTCCTCAAACTCTGACAAACTTTGTTTCCGTGGATCAAGACGTAGAGGAAAACTTGTTTTAGTACATCAATGCTTAAGCGCCATTGTACTATCATCCAGGAATATTCCCAAACGCTAATGCGCCTTTAAAATAAAGTTTTCAAGAAAATAAAAAATAAAGAATTTTTCTGGAAAATGTTTATTCCAGTCTTAATAGCTCATGATAATCAAGTGGCTTATTAAATTGTGGTTTTGGTGTTTTTAAAATGTATCTTGTGGCAGTTTTTTCACGGTAGTTAGAGTTTGTCACCTGCCGATTGTAGTTTGTACCTGACAACTACAAACAATTCACAAATATTTGGACTAGAAAAGTTGCATTACCTGTGATAATGCTAATGTGAATTACTTTTTGCTTAAAGTAGTTGCTGAAGATGCTGAAGCTTTTTGTTGTAAATAGGCATAATTTACTTTAAACGCTGAAAGGATTTACTGAAAATCCAAAAACTATGGGCAAAATGTTAAATGTGCTAAAAGACTGGCAATTTTGTGAAAGAACTATGAAAGAGCGCTTAAGTTGACCAAAATTTCTGAAATTTTTTTGGTAAAATTTCTTTAAAATCCCTATTACATGGAAATTTTGAAAAAAAAATAATATTTCTTAAATATTAGCTAAACTCCAGATTAGCCCAAAAAATCTTCATAGATGCCAAATCAACCAAAAAAGCTAGCTTGTTCCTTAAATAGCTACTAGCTAAACTCCAAATTTGTTTTTTAATTATTGTCTAGAAACAATATAACCATAATTAAAATACCGCTGGGAACAGTTTCACAATAGATCAAAAGATTATTGACTTGAAGTCATTAAGTTTAATCACTCTTTAAGGACTTGTCAGCTCAGCTCCAGTAAACTTTTCCTCTTCTTACTGGAGCATTGTTCCTTCTATCTTTTCATGGGTAAAAAACCAAATCCTCTGGTGTGTCATCTCTGCCTTAACATCTGCACATCGGACTGATCAGGTCATTAGATGGGCGTGAATACGTCCTATGTTCAGGTATTTTCTCTGAGGCGAGGACTGGATAGTACCAGACATCCTGCAGCTGAAACATGACTAACATCTGTCTAGCTGTCGTGTTCCACAGAGACATCTGGCCTGTCTGTCTGTCTGCGTGTGTGCTGGGAAAGCCCTTTCTGCTGCTGGAAGCCAGAGTTCATGTAAGGTTTTAGAGGCCGGCAGGTTCCGAGGTCCAAACACACTTTAGAGTTTAAGTGATATCTATATCCGCCAGCCGGGCGAGGCGTCTAGCAAGTGGAAACTGATGTGATTCTCCATGATGGATGAGAGAGGGGTCGTGAAAGGCGTTACTGTGGCAGGAAACGTCTTCCCTGATGAACGATGACTTCATTTGCAGGAATCAGGGAAGATGTCCAACAGCCGTCCGGAAAGAAAATCAATGGAAATTTGATAAAATACCTAAACCGTTGAAAAGGTGATCAATTCAGCTTTTATCAGGGATGCTGTGTCATGTTAAATGTTTTAATTAAATGACTTGAAATCTGTGATTGTGTGAATGCTTAGTAAGAATTCACACAATTTTGATTCTCCTTTCCGTACGTTTTTCAGCACGTAAAAACTCATCACATTTTCAGCTATTTCAATAATCTTGGTATCAAAAAGTTCTACTTGTTCAGGGCATTATTATTCATAAACTTTATTGTTTTTGAAATACTGATATATAGGAAATAAAGGAAAAAGTCTTTAAATGTCAAAATTTTGAGTAGATTAGCAACAAGCATTTAAATACATTCATAGGCCATGTTTTAATATTTTATAATAATTAAAAAAAACTGTAGTTAAGATAATATTTTAGCAACATGCTAACGTTTCTAACTAATTTAGTTTACTGAGGAATTTTAGGCCAGTATTTAAGGGTTTTGTTAGCCTTTTTGGCTAATTTGGAGTTTAGCTAATATTTTAGCAACATGCTAACGTTTTTGGCTAATTTGTTATCTACTGAGGTTTTATGGACTAATTTAGAGTTTAGCTTCTATCTTAGCAACTGGCTAACCTTTTTGGACTAATTTGGTTTACTGAGGAATTTTAGGCTATTTTGGAGTTTAGCTAGTATTTAAGGAATGAGTTAGCTTTTTGGGATAATTTGACCTCTACTATGTTTTTTGGGCTAATATTTTTGCATAATTGGCATTTATCAGGGATTTTAACCAATTTTACAAAAAAACAAAATCAGAAATTTAGTTTAATTTTAGAGCTCTTTTATAGTTCTTTAATGAAATTTCCATTATTTTAGCAAATTTAACATTTTACTAATAACTTCTGCCTTTTCAGCTAAAAGCTTCAGCATTTTCAGCGACTACTTTAAGCATAAAGCGTATTCACGCTAGTATTAATGCAACTTTTCTAGTTAGCATTTAAGGTGGTCTTAAAGAATGACGCTATGCTCATGATTTTTAAATTTCAACAGGAATTGTTTTATTCTAGTTTAGTCCAGATTATTAAAATAAGGTTAATTGGAGTCTAAAAAGTCTTTAATAAATGAAAGATAACAATTTCGTTAAAGAATGTCTAGTCTAATTAAAATATAAATGGACATCAGTGGAGATGAGCAGTCCTTAATGAAGGATGAACAGAAAAGAATTCTAGCAGAACAATAATTACTAATGCAAGTTTCAATGATAAGTCAATGTCTTACGAGATCTTACGGCGGAATTTGGGGGTCTGGCGCAGTAATGCTTGACGCGGCGCGTCAGCCAATCAGGGACTCAGCTTTTGGCAAGAAGAAATTCAATAAATGTGATTCATTGAAGTCAATGATTTGAACTTCTTCCGTGGTTTCAATACATCTGTTAAAATGTATTTCTGGACTTATTTACATTTTCTAAGCTACTACAATGATACATTCTGTGCAACAGAGGATGTTGATTGATACATTGTACTATAGATTGTTAATTGAAGGTGAGCGGTCAAGTTTTGAGAAGAAAGTTCTGGTCTCACATTGCTCGGTATTGGCATCCTGATGAACGAAGAAGTGGAGAGAAATAGCGCTCTGCAGTCATTATCCAGCACTTTCTCTCCTTATCTGGAGGAGCAGTGGAAGGCCGAGACGCTGATAAGTATTGATTTGATGGTTGGGCTTTAGCCCTGAGCAGTTTGCAGAGGGGTCAGCTGTCACAAGGTAGACACATTTGGTGATTTAGATGGACAGAGGGAAAAAGAACGAGGGTTTTGTGTCTTTTGTTTGTGTATTTGCCAAAACGTGTCAGCATTTAAACAGCGAAGCAATACATTTGTATGGATTCTGTGAGGCTTTTACCTTTAACATTTAAAGGGAAAATAATAGTCAGTTCTTAACTGTATGTGTTAATAGAGTCAAAGAAGAAGTAAAGAAACGTGTGAGTGCTACTGGCAGATGGACTGTAGACTACATGATGTAAGAGAATCACGGCTTTAATTAAAGGAAGCTGTGTGTCGTTAAACGGCTGGTAGAAGAACATTTCAAGCTGCCGGCTCCACATCACACACAGGGACACTATACAACTACTGAAGGATTTTCCAGTCTGCCTTCTCCACACGCTTTGGAGTTGGCTGTAATTGAAGACTTTTTAATTTAATATTTGTGCGTTTTTGAGAAGAGCTTTAAGCCAGGGGTGTCAAACTCAATCACACAAGGGGACAAAATCCAAAACACACCTTAGGTTGCGGGCCGAACAGGATAAACATTTATTGAAAGCTGTAAAAATACATTTTTAAAACTTTAAAAAGATAACTCTTTTAAATAATTATGAACTAGATATATAGCATTACATGGGATAATGCTAGTGTGAATGCTGTAAGCTGAATTTAGCCTCTGAAGATGCCAGTGCTGATAGCTGAAGATGCTGAAATTGATAGCTGAAAACACTGATAGCTGAAAACAATGAAGCTGATAGCGGAAAACGCTGCAGTTGATAGCTGAAAATGCTTAAGCTGATAACTGAAAACGCTGACGCTGGTAGTTGAAAACGCTGAAGCTGTTAGCTGAAAATGCTGAAGCTGAAAATGCTGAAACTGATAGCTGAAAACGCTGAAGTTAATAGTTGAAAACGCTGAAGCTGATAGTTGAAAAAGCTGAAGCAGACAGTTCAAAAATGCTGAAGCTGATAGCTGAAAATGCTGAAGTTAATAGCTAAAAATGCTAAAGTTGGTAGCTGAAAATGTTGAAGTTAGAAGTTGAAAACGCTGAAGCTGATAGCTGAAAATGCTTCACCTGATAGCTGAAAACGCTGAAGTTGATAGGTAAAAATGCTGAAGCTGGTAGTTGAAAACGTTGAAGCTGATAGCTGAAAGCGCTTAAGTTGATAGCTGAAAGCGCTTAAGTTGATAGCTGAAAATGCTGAAGTTAATAGCTGAAAACGCTTAAGTTGATAGCTAAAAATGCTAAAGTTAGTAGCTGAAAATGCTGAAGTTAATAGCTGAAAACGCTTAAGTTGATATCCAGCCAAAATATTAGCTAAATGCATAATTAGCCAACAAAAAAAGCAAGGTTAGCCAAAACAGCTAGTATGTAGCTGAAAAAAAAATCGCTTTAACTTTAAAAGTTGTGCATGTGTAAATTTATTTTTTATTTTTTGTCATTTTTGTACATGTGAAAACACAATTTCAAGTAGATACAGTTACGCACAAAATGTATTGTTTGAGTTACAAATCAAAAATTGCGCACAGACAAATCGAAAGTCTATTTTCTCTCCATAGACCCAAACTGAAAGTTAGTAAAATCTTTAAAGAGCTTCTCGTTTACAACTCTGTCTTCACTGGTGGAGCTACTTAGACTCTGCAAAAGAGAACACACAAATCGGACGAAGATTACTGAGGATTATTTGTGGGATGAGTAACTTTGTATAATTATACTGTCTTGCTCCTGTTTCTGCCTTTTATTTTCTCTTCCGCTACAAGTTACAAGAAAAAAGATCCATTAAAATAAGTCATCTTAGCTTCAATTTAAAGTCTACAGATTACTTTTCCATTATGGGCTCATGTGGCGTCAGTGGAGTCTCACCAGGCCTGATTACTTTGCCAGCGTGGCCGTTCTGGCTGGTGTGGGTTCTGCTCCAGACCTGTTTGCAGATTCCATGGTTCCGCATGGCTGTGCAAAAACTGCTCGGTCGGCCACATGGATGGACTCTCAAAGACTCCTCTCATGTCCCTACCGAGGTCAGGGCGGACATGTTGGCAGGGTCTGGCAAACAAACACATCACTGAGTCAGCAAGAAGTGTGCAAACACGCACGCTTGCAGGCATGCCCTCACATACGCGCAGACTCTGCAGTCCTTGAAGATGGAGCAGCGGTGTGATTTGACAAGGCAACTTCTCAGCATAAATGAGCCTATTCTCTCCATTGACCGTGTGTAAAGAACTGGACTGAGAGACCCCGCCCCCCTCTTGTTCCAAACAGGAAGTACCTGCTGGATCCAACTAGAAATAGACTTCTATTGAGAAATGAGCAGCTATTAGTCAGTCATTGTATTAGTGAGAACGACCGAAGTCTGCTTCTCCCTTTTAGCCAACCACATTAGCATAATCATGTCAATGTGCTCTTTACGGGAGTCTTGGTGTGATGGTGACCGGGCTCTTCCTCACGTTTTTACCTTCTATCATCAACCAAAGTAGAACACATCCCACTCTCTCCTTCTCTCTTTTTTTTCTTTGTCCGGTCCAGCAAAAAATGTAAACGAGCAAATAATATAAATAAAGTTTAACCTCAAATACAAAAGGGGTTTATACAAATATACACCTCGTGTGTCTGAATATTCATAACCCCTATTGTAACGGTAAAATATGTTCAACACAAGAGACACTCTGATCTGTTTGCTCAGCTTCTGGACAGGATGAAGTAAAACATAAATAAATATTTATAGGAATTTTTGGCATTTATGGAGTTAAGCTAATTTTTTTGGCTAATTTGGAATCCACTAAGGTTTTTGGAGCTAATTTAGAGTTAAGCTAATATTTTAGCAACATGCTAACATTTTTGGCTAATGTGTTATCTATTGAGGTTTTTATAGGCTAATTTAGAGTTTAGCTTCTATTTTAGCAACAGGCTAACTTTTTTTACTTTAGTTTACAAAGGAATTTTAGGGATTTATGGAGTTTAGCTATTTTTTTCAAATGAAAACTCAAATGCTCGGTTATCAGTTTTCTTTTTAGTTATGCACAAATCAACTAATTAAGCACGCACAAATGGGAATGATACTATTTTCTCTCCATAGTTACAGTATATCAATCCAGCAAACACTCATAACCAACTGATTGGGCGTGTTAGCGCTATCATTTTGTAAAGATTTCTCTGCACAGTATAGACCTACACTTTTAATTTGGAGGATTCCGTTTTTAGTTTAAATTAGGTTGGTTTATTCATAGGGATGGTAGTACAATAAAACAATTAATTTCCTAATTTTTCCCAGTTTTTTGTAGTTTTATATTGTAAAGAAGACAAAAACAGCCCAAATTACTTTTTTTTTAACCATTTTCTCGTGATAATGAGATGGTGGGTCGCATTATCACGATAAAATGGCCACACACACACAGAAAAAAGTTGGGTAGGTGGTTTTTGGCTTCCGTAACATTGCTTGAAAATGAGCGATTGGCCTGGAATAAGAACAGCTTTCCTTAAACTGATTGGATCTCTAAACTTACTGCGGATTTGTCCAGAAACTGCTGCAACGTCGGCAGCTCGGCTCATTCGTTCCACCAGTCGATTGAAACGTTGCAATCATGGTAACCTGCCAATCAAAAACAAACAAAAAAAAAACTGCTGATGAGGAACAAATTTGGGTTATAAGAAAAGCAAAAGAACTGATTAAAATGTAAATTTTCACCTTTCTGCCACCAGGCTGTGTGTGGAAGTACATTCTGAATGCAGAGAAACTGCAAAAACAGAGGAAAAAAAGCCAAAAGAAAAGGAGAGAGCAGGGTTTCTCTGTTCCCACCTCATGCAGTGGTGTGCCGGATCTGGAGTGCTTATCAAACACAATAGAATATCTAGAGATTAACATTATGTCATCCTTCAGACCTGAAGCAGAAACAACCCAATTGTGCACAAACTTTCCCCCTGAACTCTCCTTCTTTTCCTCATATTCTCTTTTATGTTGTCCTTTGGGTTTACTGGAAGATGAGAAATATGCAAAAGGGAGATTTTTTTCTTAACTTCCTCCATCTGACGACAAGAGACACTCAGATTAAAGATTCAAAAGAACAAAGAGAACACTATCACAGTCTTTAAAAATACTTAAAGCTCTCTCAATATGCTTTGTTTCAACAATCGTACTGCTCATCAGCTTAATTTCTAAAAGTTTTCTAAAAAAGTAATCACAAAAATCTATAATTTTTAAAATAAATGTAGAATTATTTGCCACTTTAGTGCATCTGTATTTATTGTGTGAATGAATGCTTAGTTAGCTCGTTAAGGACATTACTACTTGTGTTTTTGGTATTCATAAACTTTATAGTTTTTGAATTATTGCGCAAAAAATGGAAATTAATGAGTCTTCAAATCTCACATTTTTAGGTAGATTAGCAGCAAGCCTTTAAATATATTCCTAAGATATGTTTTAATCTTTTAAAGTGATTTTCAAAAAATTTGGAGTTTACCTAATATTTTAGCAACATGCTAACGTTTTCTAATTTAGTGCACTGTGGAGTTTTAGGTAGTTTTGTAGTTTGGCGAATAGATAAGCAACGTGCTAGCTGCTATTTGGCTAATTTGGCATCTACTGAGGTTTTTTATGCTAATTTAGAGTTTAGCTAATATTTTAGCAGCATGCTAACATTTTTGGCTAATTTGTTATCGACTTGTTTTTTTTAGGCTAATTTAGGGTTTAGCTTCTATTTTAGCAATGGGCTAACTTTTTTACTTATTTAGTTTACTAAGGATTTTTTGGCATTTTAGCTAATTTGTTTTTGGCTAACTTGGAGTTTAGCTAATATTTTAGTAAAATGTGAACGTTACAGGGTAATTTGTTATATTCTGGGTTTTTTTAGACTAATTTAGAGTTTAGTTTCTATTTTAGCAACAGGCTAACTTTTTTTTACTAATTTAGTTTACTAAAGAATTTTAGGCATTTTAGCAATTTTTTTGGCTAATTTTGAACCTACTAAGTTTTTTGGGGCTAATTTGGAGGTTAGCTCATATTTAAGTGACACTAAATATTTTTTTGCAAATTTGGCATGTATTAGGGATTTTAAAGCAATTTTACTACTAATTTTTCAGAAATTTAAGTCAACTTCAGCGCTCTTTCAAAGTAAAATTTCCAGTTTTTTAGCAAATTTTACATTTTGCAAATAGCTCTTGCCTTTTCAACAAATCTCTTACACAATTAAAATAAAATGCGTCACCATTTTCAGCGACTACTTCCAACAAAAAGCATTCACACTAGCACTATTGCAGGTAATGCAACTCTTCTCATTCCTTATGTAGAGACTTTATGAAGAAAAGAAATCCTATTATATTATTACGCTGTTTTTCCTCCGATAGCATTATTGAAGAAGCAAACTCGTGTTGTGGAATTTTCCATCACAAATCCATGAATTCATATTCCATCCCAGCAGTTGTATTGAATTCCATCAAGCAGAAAAATGGATTAAAAACCTCTGTGCAACTTTGCCAAAGATGTTTGCAGCTCAACAGTTCCTTTGCAGTCCTGCAGCAGTGATTTATTAGAAAAACGCCGGTCCAAGTGTGTCTACAATCTATTGTACCACACTTCTTTCTGCTTGCCTTCGACTTTTCTTGTTGTGAACTTTTCCTGTGCTTCTTTTTGGTTGCACTGCTCTTGCTTTCTCTTCAATTATGAGCCAAGGTGCTTTTTACCAAGCTGTCCAGAAGAGGCTCAAAGTAATCTGTCACTCCCTGTGAAGGTCCTCTGCTGGTGCGCATGTGGGAGGATTGCACGAACCTGAAGGTTATCTATCTGCGAGCTCCAATGAATCACCACCGACTGATTAGGAGATATTTATGAGGGAGCGGCTCGGCTCTGCTACCTACAGAGAGAAAAGAAGGTGGAATGAAGGAGAGACAAGCGGTGGAGAAATAAATGCGCCAAGCTTTCACACTTTCCTCCTACTAGCAGATTGGTTTCCAGGTGTGATGGGGTTGCCATGGCGATGGCAGATTGAGGCTGCCATTGGAGCCCTAGCATCTCGATTTTGCTCGGGGGGTCGGCAGTGTGTTAGAAGTGTGACTTCCGACGGTGAGTTTGTCAGGACGAGCTTTGTTGGAGCCCGTTTGAAAATGAGAAATGAAGACATGATGCTCACGGAAAGAGAAATGTCTGCATTTTCAGACAGTATTTACTTTACTTTTTATACCGTTAGCTTCTCAGACGAGAGTTATTGACTTTTTCCCTTCATGACCACAGTGCATTTTTAGTTTTTTTAAAGGGTTTTGTTGGCAAAGAGATGTATAATTCTAGCAACCCATAAACTCTGTTTACAGTCTTTATATAGAATTGAAATAAAAGTAAATATTCCATAACTATAAGAAAGAAAAAGAAGTTTGAATCATGGGTATTGAAGCTTCCTCATTTTTAAACTGTCAGATCTATACTCATGAATAGATGTCTGTGGCTTACAAGCTGGTTACTGATAAATGATTTTATTTTTCATCAGTTTCTTAGTATTTTATACTGTGAAATTCTTGTTATTTTTGTCATCAACTCAGCCAGGTCTTGAGTTTTTAGTAAAGAATTGTAAAGAAATAGCTCCCATTAATTGATCTTAGTCTGTGACTGGAAGCCAACGTGTGGTCAGTCATCATTATCTAACAACTGCATTGATTTGTGATTTTATTGGTCAAACTGATCAACCCTAATCGATAAAAGACGATATATCAAATTCATTTTTAAGGTTTCTTCATGGGAATGGCCTTTTTCAGACCACAGACTCTTTGCCTTATCTTGTGGAACTCCATGAGAATCCTTTATCCAGTAATCTCAATAAAAGGGAAGTGGTCCTTCCTAGAGCTGGGTTTATAAAATCAATTAATCGATCTGAATCTATCTAAGATTAGTAGATCAATAATCGATCCATAGAAGTAGAGATTGATCTAACGCAAAATGCTTAAGTCCGCTAGCTTGATGGTAGCGAATAATGGAATTTCACCACAAACCCGGAAACGGCCAAGTGGTTACACCCACATTTAAACCGCACACACCCCTGGACCGTGTCCCAATTGGCCACAATAGGGTTGAATATTTAAGTTAAAGCTGCCTTATCAAATCATATCTTGAAGCTTTTGATAAATTGGCTCAAAGCTCATAAAAATGTTAATGGCGTTATTCCTCTTGGTTCTATTGTTCGATTGACCTGTAGATATACAAGTCACTGCCTTAGATCGTATTTATTAATGGATCTGAACCACATCTGGCCTTCATGACACTTAGTAACCATTCTAAAGTTGGACCATAACATTTAGCCAGAACAGTATAGCCTCGTTTCCACTGAGCAGTCCAGTCCGGTCTGGTATTTTTCCATCACTAAATGGACCCATTAAGCCGGACCATTTTTGGGCCCCTGTTGGTTGTAGATCCTCCGTTCTCTAAGTCCATAGAACAATGGAATGGACCAGTTGGCGCAGAGCTACTGTTCTGAAACGGACCATACCGTACTGCTAAGTGGAAACGAGGCTTAACTGACCCAAAGGAGCCACCATTACCGACTGGGCTCCACGGTTAAGAAGTTTTCTTGGTGGTAATCTCACCAGTTTATATTGTCCAGATTGTTTATTCTTGTTTAAGAATTACTTTTTAAATGACTGTGTTTTCTGAATGTCAGTCATAACAGTTTGGCTCTTTCCCTGAATTGTGAAGTCATTAGGAAGACACACACCACTGGTTGGGAGCAGTTGTTGTGGATCTTTTTCCCACATGCCCCGTTATCAGCATTAGATCTGACCAACAGACAAAGCTTCTCTTCGTCGTTCAGGCTCCAGCAGCTCATTGACGGAGTTACTCAAACGCTTAGAAAGGGTTGCAATTTCCACCGTATGAGCATGAGGAGGCATGGAGTTAAACAGAAGTAAAAAAGGGAGTCAGACTATAGATTAACAGTGCATAACTGCAGTGTTCCCAGAGCTGACAGTCAGGCAGAGAGCAGCAACTCATCTGTGTTATGCATTAACCCCACTTCTATTCCCAGAAACAGCCTTGTTCTTACCAATTACCTCTTGGCTTTTCTACTGCGTTTCAGTAAAGGAAATGATCTGCATTGGTGAATCGCTACAGCCATAGTGATATATCTAAAACTGTGGCACAAAGGCACCATTTGAGCTTAATTGATGTGTAAAATCGTCTTCTCTTTGCCTTAGAATAAATAATTCAAGAGCTGTCGATGAAACACAAACATTATCCAGCACTTTTTTAGGGTTGTTGTTAAAGAGGATTTTATTTTCTTTCCATTTTCGTGAGGGTGAGATAAGAAGATTATTTTGGTAAAAAAACACTTTAAGACCCACTTCAGTGAAAATTGTCTTTTTTTGTGTTTTTGACATGCATTTTTATCAAAATAGAACGAAAAAATATATGATTAAAACTGTATTTTATTAAAGTCAAATAGTGTTGGATCAAAAAACTGGATGCTAGAAAAGTCTCAGACTAATCGTGGAGCTACTGAAAGAAATGCACCCTGGTCCACTTACGTCAGGTTCACACCAGACGCGGAAAAGTAGCGCGGAACGGAGGCCGCTTCCATTTGGCGCCCTTGTTAACCTTACCAGACGCGAAGCGCCGCAAACTCTCTCCTTCCAGCAATTGTTTTGGCGTCTGGTCTATTTTATGGCGAGCCACATTAATCTGTGTCAATTCTGGCAGGAACACACATGTGACAATCCAGTCAATTTTCAAAATATAACCAATTTTTCACAATAAAATTCTGCGTTTAACAAAAGTGATTATATTTTTGTATCTAAACATAGATGAAAATAAACACAAGAAACAGAAACGCACACATACACACACAGATCAACGTAAGATACGGCCCACGGGGTAATTATATCCGGCCTTCCAGATCATTTTTAAGTTATTATTATTATTAACAGCCCAGTGTTATCTTATATAATGGTGACAGGATAGTTTTGATGAAGAGATACATTTTGGGGATATCTTAAAGTTTTTTTAATATATAAAATGATATACAAGTAAAGAATTTTAATTTTTTTCTTTTAATATTTACATTATTTCTAACCTATATCATTTTGACAGAATATATTGTTGTGGTTCGTAAATGATTAAACGAATGGAAACTCCACGGCAAATTTTGGGAGGTAATGCCGGCTCAGAGACTCAGAGACATGGATCTCTGGCAGCTTCTCTCACTCGTCTCACAGCGTGGACAGCAATATTTTCACTTGGATGACTTTACCGATATCATTAATGTGAAAGCGTATGAGAGAAGGTGAAATTTAATCTATTTCACAATTGGCCTTTCTGTCAACAGCATCTTTTCTACTGATTTACGGGGAGAAAATCATTTTAGCTAACAAAAGGTTGCTCCGTTCCTGCAGTGGGAGGGAAGAAGGGAATCGTCAAAGAATAGTTCATTTAAAAATCCAATTGTGAAAAAAGCTGATAATGTGGAGCTTTAAATGATTTGGCCACAAGGAATTGTGGGAAAGGAGTAATCTTATCTTTGACAAAAAATGATGCGCAGCATTCTGTGCTAAAGGAGAGTTGGAGCTCCTTTACATAGTAATGAGGCGAATATGGATCACTTCTGAGGAGGCTTCCAAACCCGTCTGGAATGTAGAGAGATAAAACGTCCATGAATTTAAAAACACAAATGAGATTGTCAGCCAATCGGCGGAGAAAAGAACGCGGCGAATTTAGCAACTGGGTGTCAAACTCAATCGTACAGGGGGCCGAAATCCAAAACAGTTTTGAATACTTAAAAAACAAAATTGTTAAAACTTTTAAAACGTAACTTTTTTAACATAAATATGAAAAAAAACAATATTATTCCATAATAAATCAACCTAAACTCTAAATAATTTTCAATATTTTGCTCTCCATAAAATATATATTACCAAAATATTTTTTAAATAACCATTTATGGTATAAAATATATTTTTTGCTCATTCTTTCTTCTTCTTCTGGAATAAGGTGTAAAGCTATATCACGATCGCCACCTAGTGGCCAAACTGAAACTGTCCTAAAGGAGAAGCAGAACAATGTTTACAATGTTAATGAACATTTTTGTTAGAACTTCTCCTTTAGAGAATCTATGAAACACTGTATGATATTAACAATCTCATTATTTTACTAATGCATTTTACAAAATGTGAACTTTATCAGAGTAATATAAATGTATTTAAATTAAATAATAGATTTTAATGTATTTCTAAACAAATGTGTATACATTTGTAAACTTCAAATTAAATTGAATTGAAAAATCGAAAGAATCGGAAAAAATCGGAATTGAATCGATTCAGACTCTCGTGAATCGAATCGTTTCTGGATAACTGATACCCAGCCCTATTACTACCACGTTGACAACTCAGTCAACAACAAAGTCATGAGGCACAATAAAGAAATGTTGTAGAAAAAGTTTTATATCTTTCAAAATAAAGGTATTAAGGGAGATGTATGTGAGCTGAGAGCGGCATCTTGTTGCCGATGGAGTGCCAGCCTCTGAGGAGCTTATCAGGAGGAAAACAACAAGCTCTCCAGCACGCTTTGCGAGATAACAGAATTACATTTAAAGACAAACAGGCCAGAAATGTTTTCCTTCATGCATCAAAAACAGCTTAAATCCGTCGAGGAAGACCCTGGGGATGAATAATGTGCCTCGTCTTACTTTCTTTAAAGCCCACTTTGTTACCACAGACACGCTCTCACAAGCATATCCGATTCTCCACACATACTTAATGTAATTAGTGATTACTACATCCACACTGCACGCAAATAGAAAACAAACTACACTTTGCACTGTCAAACACATACTTCGATAAACCCTGACTGGAACACAAACATGACACTCACTGCTTTGGCATTTTAGAGATATTTTCAACCATGCACACACTATTACAGAAACACAACTGTTTGAGATTCTAATAAAATAAAAAGGAGCTATAGTTGCTCTCACACATATCCTTTCCTCAATTCTGTTTTAAGAGTTCTAAGTCTTAAAGATGATGTGGAAATAAGGAAAAATGTCTGTTTTCCTATTAAGTTAAAAACAGAGAAAGATCAGCGGTCACAACATTCTTTGGAGAGTTTTATGATTGTGTTACAACCAACCTGGAAAAATTCCAATGCAGCAAGAAAGCATTTGGACAATTATGTCCTATAGGGAAAACACGTTTGAGGAAACTACGTCAATTTGTCTTGAAAAAAATCCACTGGTCCAACTTCTTTTTCAGGTTTTATAATATATTTATTTTATAAATTGTTTGTCATCATCGCCACATTCATGTAATGAACTGCTACTTTAAGTCTAAATAATACGAAAAAAATCAATGTGGCGATATATATCGTGATACTTCATTTGGCGATACTTATTTCGATTTAAATGCCAACATATTTAAGTATTTATTTATGGACGTCCTTCAGCGTCTTACTTTTGTTTTCCACTTACACCCCGACCGCTAGTTGTCAGCACAGCACAGTGAGCCTCTCTGAGCAGCTTAAACCTTATTTGCTGAGGCATTTTTATTTGTTTTTACTAAACTGAAAAATATTTTGTTGTGAAAATTGGACGTCAACTGTTCCCTTTAAAAACAAATATTTCTTGAATTGCTAAAAGAAAAGTACCATGAATTTGCTTGGGTTAAAGCAGTGGAAAAAGTAGTGAAAAGTAGTACAGTCTTGGGATATATCGCGATACATATCGTGAGTATCGCGATACGTATCGTATCACCAGACTCTTGCCAACACACACTCTTACTAAATAATAGTGATGCTAGTAATATGACTCAAGAAAGGCTAATTGGAGCTCGCTAAATTACATTTGATAATTGCCAACACCTTTTCCTTTACACTTGTATTGTTTCTGTATTTTAAAGACCGTCTTACACACATGTATGCAGACAGACTTTGGTACATTTTTATAGCTTCCTGTTGACTCTCCTATGTCTTATTCTGATTTTATTGGGTTTATTTCACGTTGCTGACATGTTATTACCACTATTTTTATTTAAAAAAAATCTAGAGAAACTGAACCACTACATCCTTTCATAGATCACAATTTAAACATTTTATTTTCTGTGTTTAATCTAAAAACGTATATTAAATGAAACTCTTAAGACACGATGGGCTAAATACTCATTATCGTTTAAACATTCTCAGGAACATAGAATAGCCAAACAGAAATAATAATCAACTCTTGAACTGACTTCCCAAACCTGGCCCTCTGAGCCTGTTCTCCAGCGGTCCCCGCTCCACCTGCTGTTGATTCAGTCAGTCAACGTGAGGAATCACCTCCTAACACATAACAGCAGGAATCTGGCTCTGAAGGACCTCGATTTACCAGTCCTTGATTAAAGCATGGGTAGCCATCAAGGTCAAGAAAATTCAGAAAAAGTCAAATCAAGCTGCAACAGATCTGTTTGCCAAATTTAACACGAGTGTTGATGAAACACGTGTAGATTACTGACCCTTGAAGGACCAGAACAGCCGCCAACAGTTACCTGTTCCTTGTTTTCTTGTTTTTGCAACTACTACTACTATTACTTGAGAGTAATAGTATTTTTTCTTTAAAATAATTTATATTTATATTTGGAAATAGACACATCTCCAACATTAATTGACATACTGTATGTGATGGCTCATATACTTTGAAAAGAACTGGACTGAAACTATCGCCCTTCAGGACAGAGAAACAATCAATACAGACCTGTCAACAATCAGATACAGTAAACTGTGTATGTTTACCTCTGAGTGAAAGAGGGAAACTTTTGTACATTCTTTGACATCAGAGATTCATAGTGTTGTAACGAGTATCCGAACTGTCGCATATCCATGAAGATTTCCCAAAAATCAAGTACGACTAGTCCCAGATCAATGATTTGTGATCCTAACAAATCCTGGTTGTGTTTTCTGTGTGGAGTTAGCATGTTTTTTTTTCAGGGCGCTCCTTCCAGAGTCGTCATAGGTTCATTGGTGATGCTAAATTGTGCCTAGTGAGTGTGAGTGTGTGTCAGTATGTGATTGTGTTGTCCTGGGATAGACTGGCAACCTGTTCAGAGCGCATCCTGCTTTCACCCAGAAGTAGATGAGATAGGCTCCAGCAACCTTGTGACCCAAAATTGGCAAATAATATATTCTTATATCAGGGGTCGGCAACCTTTAACAGTAAAAACCATTTGGACTCGGGTTCTACTGATCAAAACTTAGAAGGAACCGTATAGTCACCTAAGCCTTTAAGAAATTATGATTTGCATTCATGACATATTTTTTAAATAATATGGATTATGTCTATTTTTTAGCTCAAACAAAAGCAAAAATATAACAAAATCTCTCAAAATGTGTTTTTTTATGTGTGACAGAAGCTCAAATAACTTCTTTTATAAAAGATGCTCTGTGCCAAACAGGATCATTTCAGTGCAGCTCTGGGCATCTATTAACCAATGTTGTACAGCATAAGATAATATGTCCTTTTAACTCATAAAAGATCAAACTTTTTACCAAAGTTTTGCTTTGCTTATAAAATCTGTTTATTTTGGAGATAGCGTTGAGCAAACAATTGTCTCCAAGTCAACAGGGATGTAAAGACCTACATAGTTTATCATCGTCTCCATGACTTATTTTATGTTTGTCCAAGGAGCCTATAAGGATCAAAGGGCTTTACAGTCATATTTATCCATGCATACACTGGTTGTGATCAGTCTTCATTTACTATCTTCTTGTCATCTATCTACTGTAGTCAACTAAACTTTTAGGATGGGAAATCTGTGCAGAATGTATATATATAAACTAGTGCTGCTACAAACGATTATTATAATAGTTGACTAATTTCCAATTATTTTCTCTGATTAGTCGACTAATCGGATCATGGGCAAACTGGATGTAAAAAAAGCTAGCATGTAACTGAAATATTAGCTAAACTCCAAAACAGCCTAAAAAACGTTAATAAATGGCAAGATAGTCCAAAAAGCGAACCGAAAGCCGTTATAACTTTACTACAGTCCGACCCCATACAATATAAAGTGATGACTAATCAACTATTAAATTAGTCGTCGACTATTTTAATAGTTGATTAGTCGACTGATCGTGGCAGCCCTGATATAAACCATCCAAACATAATATATTAAATAGTAAGAATTTTGGTTTGATCTGTGAATCATTGATTCGTGAATTGGATCACTATCTAATCCACCTATTTATTCAGTTACAAAGGATCAAAGTAATCTTTACTTTGACGAACTACTAAGCTAAGTTTCCGTTTGATCAGGTTCGTTTGTTGATGTTTCATTGTTGTTTGATGTCTCTGCGTGAACCTCATCGCAGATGTTGTCCATAAATCTGGAGAAGTATAAATACCTCTTGATCTTGGACCTAGAGGTTTGCTCAGAGCTACAGTACATGAAGGCTGACCGCAGTGTTGCTGTGATCTACTGAACCCTTTCACTTTGGGGCCAAAGAGCTCAGACTGATCGCACAGAAGTAGCAGACAAGTCTTCAGTCTTCTGAGGGCTCAGGATTGTCCAACAAACGGTTGGCTCCCGGCCTGTTTCAGTCTTCAAGATACCTCTTTCTTCCTTTCTTCTGCCTTTTTCCCCTCAAAAGATCTAAACTCCCCCTCTATTTTTAGTCCCACAGGCCAGCTGCAGCCCTGAACTGGCTCACAGTTGAATTAACCGAGGCTTAGCTTTCCCACAAAACCCCTCATTTGAGGAGACACACCCCAGAGATGAGCATGAATACAATACTGGTGAAGGAGGTCTGTTTGTGGAGGAAAGCTGTTAAGTAGATTTGAAAGTACGAGTGTGTAAATGAGCAGAAATGAGCCCATAAAAATGTCTGTAGTTTTTCAAACAAATCTCATTTCTGTGAGAGAAACAACAGAGAGACGTAGCACCCTTTTTCTACAAAGCTCTTTGTGGAGTTCATCACCCATTGACTGAATGTGTAAAACTTTGAAGTCCCACTCCAGCTATAGGTCTGTAGGTCTTTTAATTTGAGCTAAAATCAATAAGTCGTCTTTAAGACATATTTTCTACAGAGCTATTTTCGGCTAGGCAAGACTGTCTGCGTGAAATTTCCCAGCATTCCTTTGTTTACACTCTCTCCCACTAGCCTCACAAGCCCAAGCTAACATTAGCGTTGCAAAAAAATGGCGAGCAACACCAGAGCTATCCAGGTGCACAGTTTAGTCAGATGGCAGCTCAGACGAGGAAAATGAAGAAAAACGTTAAAGTCTGAGCCTTTTCAAACATCTGGTTTTCATCTGCTTCTGGTCCAACGCAATTTGGATAAAGAAAAACTCAGAAATACTGTTCTTAAATTCTTTTGTCCTCAGTTATGAGGAAAAAGCTACAAGAACACGACATGAACATGTGGTTATAGAGATAGATGCACAGAGATTTACGTAAAAGCAGGATAGTGCAACCACAGTGAAATAAAAAAATAAAAAAATCACATTATGTGTAAATTAGCTGTCTCCTAGTGAATTAAAAACAAAGAAACCCTATTCCATACATCATTTTTTGACATCTTTCCACCATCAGATCTTTGTTTCCAGCGAAAAGTAGACATATATGTGGCCTGGAAGCTTGAAGGTTTTGCACAATATTTCTGCTCTGTTGAGGATTGTGCTCCTCTAGATGGAAACCACCAGCTTTGGATTGAAGGTATTACCTCCTAACTCAAGGAGAATCATGGGGAAGCTATGTGTCACTCCCACATGTTTTATTTCCTGGAATATTGTGCAAATTTAATACATGCGAGTGAGTCTTTAACAGAAATTCATCTTGGTTCCACCTTGATGTCAGCGTCCTCGACGTCGCGTTATTCCTGCCTATTTGTGCAAACGTGACATGTATAGTAAGACGTGGCAGGAAAATACCAGCAATAATAAGAAAGCTGTGAAATTTTCTGTACATATTTACTTCATAAAGCTTAAACCTGGTTTAGACTCAAACTCAGTTCAGTTTATTTGATTGACATAAATACACTAAAAACCCAGTGACATTACATTTTGTAAAATGCAATTATTGCAAAATGTATTTGCAATAATAAATTTGCTTAACGAAACACAACAATTTCAAAAAAATTCATATATATTGAAAAAACGTTTTTTGCACTTGGAGAAGGGATTTTTTGAGACGTATCAAAATTGACACATTTTGCAGAACTGCAATAGAAACACATTTTTTGTATTATTAATTAATTTGTATCATTAATGGGCCACGTGCCGACAACCACACAGGGCAGTGGTGCCCAAATCTAGGCCGGAGTCCTACATGTTTTCTAACCAACCTGCCATTGAAGCTCCTTATTGGCCTAACACACCTGATCCAGGTAATCAGCAGAAGATAAGGCAGGATTTTGGAAATTGGCCCTCGAGGCCTGGATTTGGGTACCCCTTGGATAGGGCCTGCTACGCTTTTAGGAACAGGCTGTTTTGGGTACACAGCTCATCAGAAGTTGAGCATGTCATGCAGAATTGTTACAGCTCCTCTGTAAATCCACCATTTCCCAAATTCTCTTCACCTGTAGCCGCTCTCACGTAGCACGTGAATAAGACGCCAACGTCTCCTTTGATAGATGAAGATGAGCGCTAGTGCCGTGGCAGAAATTTGAATGCTGTAAGTCAAAGAATTGTTCACATCCGTTGTCATGTTTATTTGTTCAGCTAAAAGTCCACAAAGTTGAATCAGGTCAATCACCAGTGTGGGGTCAACCAAGAAGATGTCGGAGTCCAAGCTAGGGTCAGGGCAGGCGGCAGGGAATCAGAATAATCAGGGTCAGAAACAGAGGATCAGGTCCAGGTAGAAACGCTCAACAATACTTCGCACTGAGTGAGGCTCTGTCAGGTGAGTGGCATTCCAGGGACTGTGCGCTAGGGTTGCTGGGAGTTGTAGTGAGTTTAGTACTCTGGAGATGGCTTTCACTGGTTACCAGAGGAGGAGCCAGATCTCTGACTCCTGAAATAATCAGGTCAAACACCAACTAAAGAAAATTCAAGCTCAGCCATGTCCAGGTTGTACAAGATGACAAAGAATTATGACTTTACAAATGTTTCAATTATCTTCAAGAGTAATGTTTCTATTCTAAGGAATTGAACAGTTAATGAAGTTGAGGCAGCAGAAACGTTCAAAGAATGCATAGAATATCACTGATTTACTGATTTGAAATGGACAAGAACATTTTTAGGTTTCTATGGTTTGTGTCAGACTACTCTCCCTCTGTTTTCTCTCTGCTCACAATGAAAGAGTGACTTATGGTCATTATAACAACCTAAATCTATACTTGAGGAATTTGAGTTTTATTCAGAGAACAAGCGCTTTGGTTACTTCCACCAGAGAACAACAGGCCTTCAGTTAGAAATGTTATTTTAAAGTAGATGATAACATGCCACCAGATGTAGACAGTTTTGGAAAACCTGTTTTCATTTTTTTTTCTCAATTCTCTTTTATTTATTTATTTTTATTTCTGTCATCGCCTCCCTTCACTCCACCTACACATTTTCCCCGCCGCTGAACGGATCCCGTTTCAGCGGTCCAGTCCGAGACTCTCTGCTCTCCAGAAATAGTTGCTGACACACCCCGTTTTAAACTTGTAAACTGCTGGTCTGAAAATGTCACTTCATAAACCTCTGGTTACAGACACCAAAATAATCGTCCATGTTGATGAAAAGTTGACTGTTTGACGGGCGATGGTGTCACTCGGTTTTTGTTTCCGTGTTGCGACTTGTGGTCTCACGCCAACAGAGAGGGGGGGTTTATGAGAAGTGTAGGAAGATCTGAAAAGGGAAACAGATGGAAAAGTGGCTTTATTTAAATAAAGTGAGGCAAGATTAAAAAAAACAAAAACAAAATGAAAGCTTAAACAAACCGCTCAGTGTAAGTGAGGCTTAACTGAGTGGAAACGCTCGCCAGAATGACTGGACTGTACCACTCCTTACTGTACAATACCGGGCCGCTCAGTGGAATTGAGGCTTATGTTGGCAGAATTGGGAATATGATCAAATTTACAGATTTTAAGTAAGATACTTTTAGACAGCCTCTGAGAAGAGTTCGTATGTTTTTAGAAAGCACAATGAGCTTTACAAACCAAAGATTTTTCTCAATTATTCCATTTGCTACTCTTTGAGGTGATGAATTCTAACAAAAACGTTTTTCATGACAGTATTACTTTAATTGTTATATTCGGTGATCTTGAATGTGTAAGAGATATTGATGCACGTGAGCAACTGGAAAACAGTGTAGGGAGTTCAGCACAGCAGTGGGAGATCGGCCTGTTTCTGTTTTCCCTTTCAACTCAGCACATGGTGGCAGATGGCTGCTCAACCTGTCTGTCTGCTTCAGTCAACACTTTTATCCACTTTGTTTTGTTGGGAAAAGAAAACATCATTATGTCTCAAACTTAAGGAGTAGACCTGTACTCTAGTGTAGTGCTTAGCACTCTCACTCAACAGTAAGAAGGTCCTGGTTCAAAAAGATGCTAAATATGTTAATCATCTAGGTCATCTGTGTCAAAGTCAAGCCCAGGGGCCGGATCCGGCCCTCCAGATCATTTTATTCTATTGTTATTAACGGCCCAATGTTGTCTTGCCCTTATTTCTAACTTGTATAATTCTGACAAAATGTATGTTTATGGAGAGTAAAACTTCGATAGTTATTTAATGTTTAAATTAATTTATTCTGGAATAATATTTCAAAGTTTTAAGAATGTATTTTTACCGTGTTCAATAAATGTTTATTCTGTTCAGCCCGTGACCAAAGGTGTGTTTTGGATTGTGCGATTGAGTTTCATACCCCTGGTCTGGGGTTCATCCTACCTTTGCCCAACAAGAGCTGAGACCAACACATTCTCATCCTAACTCGTCACATATTGACGTTTGGTTAAAGACCCCTGCGCGTCACTTTTTGACGTTTTGGGTTTCCCCAACTCGTCATTTTTTTGACATGCTGGCTGTTCATAAAATCAAGGATCCGCAACCCTCAGGACGCGGTACTGGACGCAGACTGACCCTTGAGACAGGTCTGGTACCCAAACCTAGTACTGGTACCCTAACTTACCACCGGACGCAGAATAGGACGTGATACAGGACCCGAACCCAAAGTGGTACCAGACATGGTACCCGACACGGTACCGGATGGTTCCGGGTTAGAGTTAGGGTACCGCCACTGGGTTAGTGTACTTGTGTGCTCCACGTCCTGGAACTGGACCGGTTCCCGTTTGTAGGTTGGGGGCCCGTGATTTAACAACACATTCTCACTCCCAACTTGTCACATATTGATGCTTGGTTAAGGACCCCTCTGCGTCACTTTTTGACATACCCAATTTAGGTACCAGGACACTAACCAGTACCAGACACGGTACTGGACGGTGTACGGACACAAACTGGTATCAGCAAAGGGTTAGGGTACCAGCACTGGGTTAAGATATTAGGTTTGGGTACCGGTACCCTAACCTGGCACTGAAAGAGGTACTAGGCGTGGTACCAGACCTGAACCCAAACTGGTACCAGACGAGGTACCGGACGTGAAATGGTAGCTGGTTAGGGTATGGGCACTGGGTTAGGGTAGTGGTGTGCTCCGCGTCCCGGTACTGGACAGGGTATTGGACAGGGTACTGTTCGCAGCCTGGACCACTGATTTAACAAAATATTCTCACTCCCAACTCGTCACATGCTTACGTTTGTTTAAGGACCCATGTGCATCACTTTTTGATGTTTTGGGTGTCCCCAACTAGTGGTTTTTTTGACGTGCTGGCTGTTCTTAAAAACTAACGGTCTGCAACTCTCGGGACGTGGTACTAGATGCGGACTGGTCCTCGAAAATCGCTCGGTACCGGTACCCAAATCTGGTACAGGTACCTTAACCTGGCACAGGACGATGCATTGAACCCGTTATTGGACGTGGTACAGACACAGTACCGGATCTGGACCCAAACCAGTACCAGACGCTCTACCAGACGCAAACTGGTACCGGGGTTAAGGTTCCTGTGCGCTCTGTGTCTCGGTACTGGACCAGTTCCTGTTTGTGGCCCAGAGGTTTAGGGACCCGTGATTTAATGGGAACAGCCAGTACTTCAAAAAACGACGAGTCCGGGACGCCCAAAACGTCAAAAAATGACGTGGAGGGGGCCTTAACCAAACGTCAATATATGACGAGTTGGGAAAGAGAATGTGCTGCTGGGACCGGTTCCTGTGACCCCTAAAGGGATTAAGCAGGTTTCAAAATAGATGGATTGATGTCCTTTTCTGTCAACCTCTGAGTGTTACGGGTGTCAGAAAAGTCTTGTAGGATCTGATGAGGATGAATTCCTTTCTTATTTGTCTCCTGAATATAGTTAAGATAAACAGAAAACATGTGGAATATATACTGGTACATACAAATGAATTCAATGAATCACTGTAAAAAAAGAAACATCGGATCAATTACCAAAAGCTCTAATTTGTTACATTTAAAAATATGAATTTCTATCAAGTTAAATTTTTGAGTTGAATAAACCATCAACCCAAATTATTAATTTGATGAAAATTAAGCATTTTAAATGTTAATTGATCCAATGTTTGATTTTTTACAGTGTAGATTTGGGTGTTATTTCTTCCACCGCAGACAGCTGTCTTCACAATACAGCGCAGTGTAAAATGCTGAAGCCATGACAGTCTCATTAGCTTCCTGTGTGGCACATGGCTTTAAGTTGTGTGGTGCGAGACGATTTATGAGCAGCAGCCTGTGGTGAAAGCCGGTGCTCATAAATACAGCAGCACCATTCTTTAATGCAGAAAGTCTGTCAGTGTTTGCTGAGCTTGGAAATGTGGAGAACTGAGCACGGACTCATTAAATCTAAACGAGTGTGTTTTAACACTTACAGGACAATTGATGAAGATGATGTAGAAATCTTGTATTGAGAAACACTTCAGGCAGTCGTTACACCTTATCTGGGTATTTTGATGAATTATTGCACACTACGAAGCGAAATCTTCACCATGCAGCTGTGGCTGTGGAATATCGTTTGCAGCTGCATATGAACTTGGTCAGCGCAAATCAGAACATTAGTGAGGAAAGCAGAAAAAACTACGTATACTTTCTGTGTTCAGCTGACTGATGTAAATATGTTAATTATTTAGAGTGTCAGTGAACCATCTCTGCTTTATAAACGAGTTAGATTGGTTTTGTCTCTTTATTTCAGTCATTTTAAACCGTAAAAAATACTGTGTGGCAGTTAATAGGACTTTGAATGTAATGCTGATTTGACACCCCCATAATATTATCTGATTTCAAGGTCCATGATGGACAGCCTCAGTTCTAGGAGTTCTCTTTTTAGTTTTGGTGCTAAAACCAACCACAGAACCTCCTTTATAAATAGTCAGAACATCTCCAAGTTCAGATCTGGACCCACTGGGACAAAAACAGCTTCAATAAGGGTGGGTAACAAATCGCACAAAGACACAGTGGAAGGTCAGAGGCCACTGATCTGCTTCCCTGATTCCCGATTGGGTTTGTCTACAGTTTCTGAGGTGGCCACACCTGTGTTTGCCCACATCGGCTTAAGTGGGCACTCTGTGTGTTGGCTCGCTACACTAGCCAGCCTCCGCGGTTGTGAGCTAGCAAGGTTTGTTGTATAGAGCTAGTGAGCTCCACTGTATTGAGCTAGCAAGCTCTGCTGGATCAAGCTAGCTAGCTCTGCTATATGGAGCTAGCTAGCTTTCATGTAACAAGCTATCGAGCTAAACTGTATCGAGCTAGCAAGCTCTGCTGTAGCAAGCTAGCGAGCTCTGCTGTAGCAAGCTAGCAAGCTCTGCTGTAGCAAGCTATCGAGCTAAACTGTATCGAGCTAGCAAACTCTGCTGTAGCAAGCTAGCGAGCTCTGCTGTAGTGAGCTCCAGTGTACTGAGCTAGCGAGCTTCAGTGTAGCCAGCTAGCAAGCTCCACTGTATCGAGCTAACACAGTCTGCTGTAGCGAGCTAGAGAGCTCTGCTGTAGCAAGCTATCGAGCTAAACTGTATCGAGCTAACACAGTCTGCTGTAGCGAGCTAGAGAGCTCTGCTTAGCGAGCTAACGCGCTCCACTGTCCACCGGGAGGCTGGCTGGTATATTGAGCTAACCCACCGAGTGACCACTTAAACCAATGTGAGCAAACACAGGTGGGGCCACCACAGAAACTGCGGACAAACCCATTCGGGGCTCACATTTTCTGCCCATTTTGGTCTTGCTGGCTGGGAAGTAGCCCAGAAAATATATTTTTATCTCTATTTTTTTTTTAAAAAGTTCTATTTCAGAAATGAGAGAAAGGCAACAGAAATGTCATTGAAAAATGACATTAAATTTAATTAGGACCAACGTAATAATGAAGCTTAAAACAACAACTGAGTTATACTTGGTTTTCATGGGAAAAAAGATCAAATAAAACAGCACTGACAAAATCAGAATCATTTCTTTCACTAAGTTCCTATTTGAGCTTAATCAGTACCAGAACCTACAAAGTTGCTCTTCAAGCTGTTGCACAGGCAGCTCCATCTTCTTCCATTCATCCAGGACCGGGTTGTGGGGGAAGCAGTATAAGCAAAGATGCCCAGACTTCCTTCTCCCTGGCCACTTCCTCCAGCTCCTCTGGGGGACCCCGAGGCGCTCCCGGGCTAGCCGAGACACGTAGTCTCTCCAGCATGTCCTGGGTCTCCCTGGGGCCTCAGCACAGTTGGACATGCCCGGAACACCTCTCAAAGGAGGTGTCCAAGACCATATTTAGTTTTTAAAAAAAAATGACTTTTTGGTTTTGCAGTAGTTTTTCATCAAGTTCCACTGCTGCTGGTTGTTCTGGTGCTGGCATAGTTCTGTGAAAGCATATTAAACACCAGATGACAGAGTGGATCTTTTACTCATAAGAGTTGATGAGTGACACATGGCACATTCCTCTAACTGGTTGACAGAGGAAAGCCAAGGATAATTTTGTCATTGGTTAAAATTATTATGAAGGAAGCTGAGACCAGTTTTATTTATCTTACTAGGCTGCAGTTCTCAGGCATTATCCATCATTGTCATCTATTGGGCAGCAGGATTCTGGAAAAGATTTACAGGGTTCTGCTACTAGTTTCCTTTTTTTTTTTTCCTAAGACTCTAGTTTTAAAGTGACAACTTGATGAAATGTTGAACAGTCTATGAAGAGACGCAAAATACACTGAACAGTTTTGAACTTCATGTAGATTGTGCTGTTTGTCCTTTGCGCGTGGTGCTGCATAGACCCATAGAAGAGCCACTGTGTTGTTTGAGAGACTTTGTGCCAGCTCTATTGCGGACAGAAGATGGTCCACCTGATTTTGTCTCTTGAGAAAATGCAAATTCTGCATTTTTTTATTCACATGTTCATTTGAAAACACCTCAGTTCTTCTAGCCTGTGTCAGCAGCTCAATCTACTGTGTTCTGTTCTTTAATGGGATAATTGCAGAAGGTTTAGCTGTCACACCTTCCATAGAATTGGCCTCCATGCTCATGAACTTATTTCAAAGAAGTTTACAGCCTGCTCTTCTAGCAACACATTCTCATTCCCAAATATTGATGCATGGTTAATGACCCCTCCACATCACTTTTTGACATTTTGGGTGTCCCCAACTCATTTTTTTCATGCTGGCTGTTCTGATTGAATTAGTGGTCCAGTCATCAAACCTCGGGACCTTGACCTATTTGTCGAACCATTGCCTGGTCCGCGTCTGATACCGCGTCCGGAACTGGTAATGGATCCGAAACCGCTACTGATCAGCATCTGGTACCAATACAAATCCACGTCCAGTACCAATCCACACCTAGTACTGATCCACACCCAGTACCGATCTGCGTTTGGTATAGGGTTAAGGTTAGGATACCGGTGCGGCCCATGTCCTGGTACCAGTTTGCGGGCAGGAGTAGGGGGAAACTTGTTTTAAGTCCAACAGCCAGGATGTCAAAATGAAGTGTTGGGTATACCCAAAACAGCTGTTTTTGACACAGAGGGTTCTTAACCATGCGTCAAAATTTGACAACTTGGGAATGAGAATGCATTGCTTTTAGAGTTTCTAATTCTTCAGCAGGAGCATCCTCTCCATCCATGTCTGTTTCTACAGGTCTGTCTGATGTTTTGTTTTGCTCCTTGAATGACCAGGAGGATCAGTTGAGAACAAATTCTCATTTACAATGATGACTTGGCACAAAAGCCCAGCAAAGGTAAAACCCGGAAAAACTGAAGCTGACAAACTCCAGTTCTGAGCAGTTACGCTGGTGATCTTGTAGGGACAGGTGACACTATTGTTCCAGGGGAATAACAAGCATTTAGTCCTCTTGGAGTTGAGATACAGATAAAAGTTCATGGAAAGACTTCTTGACAAAAGTGAGGCTGAGTTGGAGGTGAATTCAGCAGAGTGAAGTAAAGGGCCAGATGAGTAAATGATGGTATCATCGACGTAGAGATGTATCCAAGACAGCCTTGGCCACATCATTTGTATATATGGAGAACAAGGGTGGGCCCAAGATGAAACCTTGAGGCACACCCTGTGAGATGATGAGAGGGTCTAACATTTCTGACTTCACTGGTTGTGCACGGTTACTGAGGTAGCTAGCAGACCAATTCATGCAACTTCTAGACAGGCTGATGCTGGAGAGTCTTTGCAAGATAACTGAGCCGTGACCAGATCTATGAATGCAGACCTGTTTATTGTCCATGGAGATAATGAAGTCATTAGGGATTTCCAGGGTTGCCGTGATAAAATCCTATCCAGTTCTGAACTCTGACTGCAGATCTGACAGGATGTTGTTGGAGTCAATGAAGTTGTTTTACTGTACGTAGAATCAACCTCTCTAAGGCTTTAGCCAGGCCTGGCAGGATAGATATAGGCCTGTAACAGCTGGGGTCAGAACTGGAACCTCCTTTGAAAAAGGCTAGAAAAATGTATTTTTCTGTTGCCACTTTTTTAATCTCTTCTACTTTCATTAGCAGATATTGTTTTATTACATTTATGAGCTCACCGGACATAAAATTAAAAGATTTCTTGCAGTTTTTCGGTTGTATCGTAACATGTAGCAGATCAGAAGGAGTAGCAGTGGCCCGTCTTGTCCCTGTTGTTGGAGTCAAACAATCATAAATCATTCATAAGATGTTCCCCTTTATTTAGGAAGACTTTGATCTTTTTCATCCTTCTGTCTATCAGGGACATACCCTCCAGAGCCGGTTAATGGCTGTCTGAGCACGATGGAGAAAAACATCTTTGGTTTGAGCCGTGGAGCAGTGCAGTTAATGAAGCAGTGAATTAATTTTCTAAAACTTTCCCTTAAGCAGACGAGTGAAGGCCTGGTACTGTAGTGGATGAGTTTCAGGTTATTTTCATGTAATACTTGTCATCAGGAACCATGACATTTTACTAAGACAGCTGTAGAAAGCATAAATTCATTCATGTGTCTGCATGTCTGAGTCCAAGACTTCAGTACTGATGAGTTCATTCAAGTTTTTTTTTTTAGTATTCAGTCATAAGGCCTCTATCCTACTCCTAAAATAGTCTGATGCACAAAGTAGCAGGTAGGTCGTCTGCTGCTTGCCCTGGTAACAGTTCTTCCAACACTCTCCACTTCTCAAATCTTTATTTTCTGAGTTTCTTTACTTTCTGGAAGCTCTAGAAACTTTAACTATGTGTCAAGATTAAAGAAAGCAAGGGTCTGGGTGTTCATTTTATTTGCTCATTAATCTGTGTAATTGTTAGGACCCTCAATAGCCAATAAAACATTTTTATGGTCACTTTTTATTACACTGTTCAGTTGAAGATCGGAGCAGGGTTAAGAGCTCTTCTTGATCATGATGGTGTTCTTGTGTTAACCTGTGTCATGTAGGGAAGCTACAACAGGCTGGAAACAGGTCATTTTTCTCTGAATGCAGAGTTCTATGGTCCTTGCATGTAGACTCCTCTATTGCAACGATTATCAGAAGAGAAATCTTTGTACCTTTTGTCCGTCACTCAACATTTCTTAGCCAAACTTCATACTAACTCTCCAAACTGATCTGGCTATGAATTGTGCAGTAAATCATGAGATATATAAAACCAATGGTGAACCGGTGGAAGATGAGAGCTGGAGATGGAAATCTGCTGATCATTAGATTGTATTTGAAGATGTTTGACCCTTTCTCTGAGGCTTTCCTAAGATCTCAAATGCAGCAGTACGAGAGGGAGATGAGGTGACCTCTGAGATCAGGATTAGTAGACAAAGTCTTAGTGGTTTTGTGTCATTGAAAGAAAGTCATTTCCTCCTTTTGCTGGGGGTCTCTCCACAGCCTTCTTGGTGGTTGGGTTTGAGAGGGACGGATACCTGGGTCCTCCATTTTTAGTGAGGGCAGGTTTGTTTCTGTTGCCCCCTCTGAAACCAGCCTCTCATTGACTAAAAGACAGAGTTCACGGTCCACTGGGACAAATACCTTCTTTTTTTAAAGCCGCTCTACCACTGCATTTTAAAAATTGAGAACGCCTCTGGGAGAAGAGAAAAAACTCCTTAAAAATGAAAGATAAACCAAGCAGGAACCCCTCAGAGGTTCTATTTTTTCAGGTTGTGTTGGTTGCATTTGTTCATTTTTATATAACTGTGGTAAAAGTAAGAATTTAGATCTGTGTTGTTATTGGATTGAAACATTTTAAACAAAATGATGTAATCAGTATTTATCTGAAAGAAAACAACATAATTCTCTTTGGATTCAGTGTCTTCCACCCTCTGTGCGTGATCAGACGAGAAGATCTTCAGAGGCTTTTTTCATCATCACTGTTTTTTTCTGCAAAATGTTTCTATTCTAGGAATTTTTCTCATTTTGCTTCCCCGCTCTTTGTTTTTTCTTTTGTGGTTCTTCTCACACTGCTGTGCCAAACGGCCTGTAGCGAGTGAAGCAGTCCCATCTGGTCAGATGTTTGACAGGTTTATAATGCAAAGATCCGCCTCTCAAATTGAAATCAAAGATGACAGAAATACACTTTTAAATGTAATTGTTACTTCCCCTTTCTATAAATGAAGACAAGTCACAATGTGAGGATTAAAGAAGCCAAACCTGGGAGAGGAATTTATAAATAAGGATTGACGGGTGTGTCGTGACGGCAGGGCATGCTGATCAAATGAATTTAAGACACAGGAGCAGTTTGGTCAGTTTGTGTTCTGGTTTGTTTGGACAAGAAGCCAAAAGGGAAAGACTTCAGTAGCAGTCTCAGAGAAAAGCTGCTGTTTCCTATTTGAACTCCATGATCGCAACCATACATGAAAACCGGACTGAGTGACCACTCCCCCTGGCGTTCCAAATTGGAAGCACCAGCTGGTTCCAAGAAGCCAAGATCCCATAGACTTCTATTTAGAAATAAACATCTATTACTCAGTCTCCTGATTGGAGAAAGTGGTTGCCATATGGATGAAATCCACACTTAATAGGAGCCATCCGATTGGTCAAATGCATGACAGGAACTATTTGATTCGTTGAATACTTCAAGCTGCCGTAAGATTGTTTTAGCATGCGTGCTAACAATTAAGCTAATCATTTATCGCAGTTTACGACATTTGCGATTAATCATGCCAGCCTATTCCATATGTTTCTTTTTAATATATTTCTTACTCAATCAGGATGAGAGAGCTTTTGTCCCTAAGTTGAAGTTAGGAGCCTCACTAAATGCAGCTGGCTCTCGCTGGTGGGGGATTTACCTGGCGGATGCTGCCTCTTATGGCACAGAGGTTTCCTCCTGGCCTGCAGCACCACTTTCCTCTTCATCTCCTGAGCTCACAGCCACAGGCAGAGCTGAAGCTGCTCCTTCTGTTCATGTGGAAATGAGAAATCTTCTTAAGAACCGCTTCACGTTGCCTTTTTCTCTGCTTGTTAAATTATTTCTGATCTGAAAAGACAAAAAGATTCAACTTTTTATAGGGCTGGGTATAAGTAGTAATTTCCAGACTTCACCAGAGCCTGGATCGATTCAATTCAGATTTTTTTTTCGATCCACTCAATTGGATTCAATTCAATTTTGAGCTTACATATTTAGAGACATTGGTTTAGAAATCTATATGTGTTTTGAATATATTTATAATAATCTGATACAGTTCACATACTGTAAGATGTATTGTTAATATCATACATTGTTACATGGATTCTCAAACAGAGAATCTCCAACAATTGTTCTGATTCTTCTGGAGGGTGTTTCAGTCTGGCCACTAGGTGGAGCTTGCACTATAGCAGTAATTTTTTTTTAAAAAAGAATAAGTAGGGGATAAGCAGAAAACTTTGCTTTAGACCACAAATGGTTACTTTAAAAAACATTTCCTTAAAAGAGTGGAAAATTCCTATTTGTAAGTTTATAAAGGAGTTTATTTATTCAGCAATGTGTTTAGGTCGACCAAGCGTTAGCCTTAGCCGTCCTATGGGAAATTCCATTAAACGTTAGCATCAAGCTAGCAGACTTTAGCATTTAACGTTAGATTGACGTTTCATGGATTAATTATTGATGTATTAAGCTTAAATCGATTCAGATTTTATCAACCCAGCCCTATCTTTTGATTCAGTTTCTGTTATGAATCTCTTTTTAAATTTCTATATTTAGTGTTTCAATGAAGTTTATGTATTAAATGTGTTGGATAGCCTTCAAAAAATGAACATAGATTATTCAGTCATTTTATTTAACAGAATGACCATTCTTGCTCTACTACATTTTTAATGTATTCTTGATAATTAATTTTCATATTTCTTTCTGTTGTTCAAATTTTAAACTGTCCGATCAGACATCTCTGTGAATATGGGGTGGTGCCTACATTTGATTGACAGATTTTCCGAAGCCTGCCTTTAAGTAGGAGGGGGTGGGGACTTCCAACAAGCTCACTCCTGATTGGTTGCTATATAAACGTTGACTTCTTATGACGTCTGGCTCCAACATGGCGGCGTACAGATCATTAAAAAAAAGGCTTCTGAAATGACTTCATTTGGTTGAAGCTGGAATTTTTTATTTTTTTTTAATTGGTATGTCACACTCACTAGGTCCAGTTCTCAAATACAGTCAGTGCACAAAACACGCTTTTGTTCCTTCACTACCTTCAGCGTCAATATATGTTGTTAGCAGACATATAAAGCAGGGGAATTCAATCAATCACTCAATGAATCAAACACCTAATCAATCAAATGTACATTAACAGCTTAGCGTCCTAAAACTGTTCATAAAAACGACTCAAACAGAATGTTAACTTCAAGGTAGATCCAGCAAAAATAGATTTACTCATTGAAACGAAGTTGTCATAAATATTTCATATCAAATCGATATTTGGAAAGTTGTCAGGGAAGCATCAAAGTCTCTTTGAAGCAAGTATTTACATCCTCTAGAGATTTCCTCTCAGTTTTTGAATCTACAGGAGGTGTAAATTGTTGTTTTTTGGTTCTTTTGAAGCCGCCCCTTCATCTTTTTGTTATTACAGCTTCATATCCCCTCGAAGGAATCCCCCAAAATCTCATGAATTACTTACTCCCTGGTCTGCTGAGACTACCTCTGTAATGTTTTATGCATCACACCCTGGAGACAGAGATCACCGGGGAGGACGGCATCATTTCACGCCTCAGAGTGGTCTGTCTGTTCAGCCTCCCAGCATCCTCTCTGATTATGACAGCTATAGCTTTTCGTCCGTCTGATCTCGGCTCGTCGCTTTTCTCCACTCAGTTTGCTTCCATTTAAACTTTTAACGGGGGCGTGGTGTTCAGAGCATGGAGAGTGCCACAGGGCATGTGTGAGGAGGTTCAGTGAGTTCGTGTCCTCTGCATCCTGTCAAGAATTTGCTTGTCTAGACGTTGACTGGATGGTTTTAGCAGCTTTTCTTCTTCTTCAGACAGTCTGCTGCTTCAGATCCTTTTCCCGTGGCACGAGCCAGGACAGAAGCCTTCAATTCTGGTCCTTAAAATCTCGTTTGTCTCCCAAACATCCTTGTTTACTTGCTGCTAAGGGTGTAGCGAAAAATCGATTTGGCGAAATATGGCGATATTATGTTTGTCAATACTTGCAAAAGTTGACACAGTGACATTTAGATAATTATTTGTTTTCCACTTAAACCCCCGACCACTAGTTGGCAGCACTTAGTCTCTTTGGGCAGCTCTACATCGCAACCAAAACAACAGGATCTGTTAAATGTTCTGTCAGTCTTTAGTTGTTATGACTTAGTTTTTACTTGAGATGCGTAACAAACCCAAACTCCGCTGCCAGTAACATTTATAAACGTGAATTTTAGGCTTCGTAGCGACTCAGATACGAACGAACGGAGCCTCCATCAAAACGTTGTTAGCAAAGCGGGTCACAGTTCTGCTGAACTTCACAGCAATTCAACCTGATGAATCAAAGTGATTTTTATGAGAAAAAGCCCAACGTTGTTGCAATGAAAAGTTTACTTCACCATGAATTTGTAGGTAAAAGCAAGTTCTATATATAACTTGTATATGAGATACAAGTGCAGTGCTTTGTGTTGTGATCATTAAATATAATAAATTTTACTGTTTTATTACAATGAAACAAAAAAACTAAACTAAAAAAAACAGAAAAATAGTTCTAGTACAGTCTTGTGATATATCAGGATACATATCGTATCATGAGACATATCAAAATCAAATCAAATCAAATCAAACTTTATTTGTGTAGCACTTTAAAAAAAATTATTTCACCAAAAGTGCTTTACATAAAACATAATAAAATTTTAAAAACAAAAGACAATTCCCACAAGCCCCACCCCTCCACACACACACACAAACACACATCGACATATTGCCACACCATGACAGAATAAATGAATAAATAAATGAATAAATAAATAAATAAAAAGTAAAAAGATAGAAAACATAAATCTAGAAATCTGGCTTTGTATTGGGATACGTATTATAACGGCAATCTTGAATCTTATGATTCAGCTAATACGCAGGAACAGCTGAAAAAAGCAGGATGTTAAGGTTTAGGTTGATTTATTCTGGAATAATATGGCTGCCTATTTATTATTCAACATTCATAAAAAAAAATCTATTATAAAAATTGCCATTCTGCTAGCTTTTTGGATTATTTCGACATTTAATACGATTTTTTTAGGCTATTTTGGAGTTTAGCTGATATTTCAGCTACATGCTAGCTATTTTGGCTAATTTAGACTTCTTTAGGTTACTTTGAAGCCAAGCTATTTATTCAGATACATGCTAGCTGTCTTGACTAACCTAGGTTTTTTTTTTTTTTTTAAGTTTTTTTAGCCTAATTTGGAGTTTAGCTAATAATTTAGCTGGCTAATTTCAGCATCTTAGCTATAAAAAATTCCAGTGACCAAATTCAGCTTGCAGCATTCCCACTAGCATTATTGCAGCTAATGCTATAAATCTAGGTCATAATTATGTTAAAAAGTTACGGTATTAACGTTTTAAAATTCCATTAGTTTTAGAGTGTTTAATAAATATTTATCCAGTTTGACCTGCGACCGAAGGTGTGTTTTGGATTTTGGCCCCTTGTGCGATTGAGTTTGACTCTCCTGCTTCAGCTTGAAAATCACGTCCGTCATAATCGGTTAGCTAGCAGTTTTTGGATAGGACTTCCTTTCAATTTCACTGAAGCTTTTGAGGATGTACTTTGATATGAGCACACTGAGCTTATTTACTGTGTTGTTGTTGTTCATTTGACTTTACAATTAACTGCCTATAAATATATTTTTATGTTTTTTTTATGCGATTTCCATTGAATCATAATGAGAATAAATACAAAACAACATGGGGACAGATGTAAGATTACTTAGATTTACAGCAGATACAGTCAAAATTTAAAGAAACATTTTTTCCAGGTCCCCTCTGCGTCATTTTTTGTCGTTTTAGGTGTCCCAAAGTCGTTTTTGTGACGTGCTGGCTGGTTCCATTAAATCAGTTTATATAACTTTTTCTTAAATATTCATTTTACTCTTAGAGTTGAGCTGTTAAACTGAGAACTCAGTGAAGAGTTTGTTCCTGAGCTAAACTTTTAAATGTTGCAGACGTTGTCTTAGTGTCTGGGATGGAAGCCGTATTCGTTATTTTCCCACACAAAGTTTCCGTGCTGACGCGCGCTTTGTGCCGCACGCTGCTGTCATAGAGGAGCCGCAGAAACTGAAGTGAGCATCTGAGCGGCTGGCTCACAGTCACACCGTACTGCCTGTGAATTCTTTCCCTTTTCAGTTGATGGAACCGCGAGTTAGTCAGTGAATGAGCAGCTGTGACTCAGCCTGAAGCAGCTTTGTGGAGACGGGCGGCTCAGTGGATTGTTCTGCTGCACAGATTCAGTCATGAGAAAAAGTTTAAACTTCACTATCATTTAAAACAGCTTTCAGAAGCTCTATGAGAGAATATCAAACTTTTATCATATCATACGTTTCACAATTTTATTTAGTTTGTAAGTCAAAAAATAGGTTATTTTGTCCATTCTAAGACTAGTTGGTTTAATTTAGAAAATATTTGAAAGTGATTTACTGTAATGTGGAATGTTTATCAACAGGAAACATTTTATATTTAAATAATTTGTAATTCATTTATTAAAAGAAGGAATTTAAAATAAACTAAATTCTTGAATTTGATGAATTGACAATGTATATTTAGGTAAAAATCAGTGTCTGTGAACAATTAATTTTTTATTGATTTTTTTGGGGGGGTCCTAAATTTATGGAAATAATTCTTTAAAACCCTTTTAAAAAAGTTTTGAATTATGATTTTTTTTTAAATTGGCTGCTTGAAATTTCTCAGTTTCACATTTCATGTCAAAAACATTTTTTTACCGCGTGGCCTCTAACGGGCCTACTACTTATGGTACGACCCTTACGGCACGGCTACTTATGGTACTGCCCCTTATGATACGGCTACTTATGGTACTGCCCCTTATGATACGGCTACTTATGGCACGGCTACTTATGGCACGGCCACTTATGGCACGGCCCTTATGGCACAGCCCTTATGGCACGGCCCTTACGGCACGGCCACTTATGGCACGGCCCTTACGGCACGGCCCTTACGGCACGGCAACTTCTGGCACGGCCCTTACGGCACGGCTACTTACGGCACGGCTACTTACGGTACGGCCCCTTACGGCACGGCTACTTATGGCACGGCCCTTACGGCACGGCCCTTACAGCACGGCTACTTATGGCACGGCTACTTATGGCACGGCCCTTATGGCATGGCTACTTATGGCACAGCCCCTTATGGCACGGCTACTTATGGCACGATCCTTACGGTACGGCTACTTATGGCACGGCCCCTTACGATACAGCCCTTACGGCACGGCTACTTATGGTACGGCCCCTTACGGCACGGCCCGTATTGCACGGCTACTTATAGCACCACTACTTATGGCACGGCTACTTATGGCACGGCCCTTACGGCACGGCCCTTACAGCACGGCTACTTATGGCACGGCTACTTATGGAACGGCCCTTACGATACAGCTACTTATGGCACGGCCCTTACGGTATTGCTACTTATGGCTCGGCTACTTATGGCACGGCCCTTAAGGCACGGCTACTTATGGCACGGCCCTTAAGGCACGGCTACTTATGGCACGGCCCTTATGGTACGGCTACTTATGGCACGGCCCCCGTCTGCACGGCTACTTATGGCATGGCCCCTTACGGCACTTCCACTTTCGGCACGGCTATTTACGCTTTGACATTATAGCATCTGATATCACGGTCTCTAATGGCACAGCTGCATACGGTACGTCCCTTTACAAAACGGCCTCCTACAGCACAGCCACTTAATTTTTTTTAATCCAGATTATTTTAATTGTAAATAAATTTGGAAAACAAATTGTTAAGCACCAACGAGCTGAACCCGGTCCAGGATAAGCGGAACAGGATGGATGATGTAAATTTTGACATGCATGCCCTTAAAAACACCTGAAATACTCATAAATATAACTAGAAGTAACTTGTAGGAATTGACTGCGTGATGTCTTCTTCCTTTAGAAATATAACGTGACATTTTCTTAAGTTTGATGATAATTCTATTCTGTTTTTTACACTGGAGAAAACTGACATTTCTTGCTGTCATTCAAGATTCTACAAAGTTATTTGGATGTAAACTGACAGTAGCGTAAGAGTCATCTGGACGCTGCTGAGGTGAAGGCGCTAAGCGCTTCTGTCTTATCGTCATGTTAGCAATCATCATTAGAGGGATTAGAGCTGGCGGTCCAACTAAGACGAGATGAACGGAGCCCGTCATCACTGGGGGGCTGATTGGATTCGTAGTCTGAGAAAATCACTTCCTCGAGTTCTTATTGAGTTTCCTTTAATGAAGTTGTGCCAACACAGCTAATCACCTGCATCTCTGCTTCTCTGCTGCTGCGCTGGCATTGTTCATTCAGATCCCTGTTAAGCCCTCCTGCAGGATAACCAAGCCGACTCAGACGTAAACAAAGTCACACAATGAAAGCGCATGTTGCTTCCGATCTTATCAGCGTGTGTGTTTGTGGAGGGAAAGCATCTGCAGGCTCCCCCACTGCAACGTTAAGATTAGCCACAAATTAATCCTCCTTCAGCGACTCATAATCCTCCACTGATGGATGGCGACAGATGTTCAAGCCGAACCAGAGTCTGAAGGATGGGATGTTGAACAAAAATGAACTTTAAAGCTTCACTTGATCAGGGACTCCCTTGTAGCTCCTCCTGCAGCGATGTGGCGTCACGCTACAGCCTATGTTGTGACTACAGATTCACACAACAGTGTTTTTGTGACGCAAACCACAACAACCAAAACCCCGGCTCCTGCTGGGTCACTGGAAATCAACACAATCCAGTTGAGGATCGTCTTTGATCTTAACCGACATGTAAAAGCAGTGAAAGCGTGTCTGCTCAGTAAGGTCTTTCCTTTGGAGAAAAAAACGTAAAAGTTAATGATATGCTCTAGTAGGGGTGGGCGATATTTCCTAACTGTTGCCGAGAGTCGATATTTGCTGATACCACTATTAAGTGTCGACAATTACACCAAATTTAGATTTAAAAACTTAAACTTTAATTAAAACATTCAGACCATTTAAATCATAAGCTTTCCATTGCCAAGGATCTAATAGGAACAGGTACCACGTCAACGATAAAGCTCATCTGAAAATAGTCAGAACAATATCAGTGGATTTTGTTTATGGCGTTAAATTTCTGCCAAAAGTCTAAATCAAACTCCATGCTTGCAATGAACGTTCCACTGGCACAATTCTGCCTTTATGAGCACTCCTGTATCCCTGTGCGCTCGTGGAACCACTACTAAGTATTATTGGGCTCGTTAAAGTAGTCGTGTGCTTGTGAAGGACTATCCCGTTTAACAACTCTTGTGAGTTTGTGTAAAAAAACATACCCAAAAACCGGAAATGTCAACCGGTGTGTGATTGGGCCACTTTGCTGTAGTCCCCGCCCCTTTACCGTTGCTGGGGGGGCAATACTGACACCGTGTATCATTCGTTTTTTCAAAGTAAAATAAACGGGAAAAATAAAAAAATGTATTTAATTAGCATTTTCTAAACTGCTATGGAAAAAAAACAATCATTTTTTTAGTGTTCCCATTAAAGTATTTGATCGAAAATGGAACCAACAGATAAGGGACAATTAAATTCAATATTTTAAGATGATTCTGGTCACCCAAAAGTAGTTTGTGTGGCGTTGTCGTGATCATTTATCTGGCAACTTTTGCGGACAATTAAGTGAAACTTAACTTTTTTTCTATAGCAGCAACGTTAACGGGGCGGGGCCTACACCAAAGAAGCCCAATCGCACACATGGTCACATTTCTGGTTTTTGGGTATGTTTTTTCACACAAACTCGCAGGATTTGTTACACGTGCGCAGGAATGCTTCCACGAGCAGAGGGATAGTCCTTCAGGAGCACAGGACTACTATCACGAGCGCAATAATACTTAGTAGTGGTTCCACGAGCGCACAGAGATACAAGAGCGTTCATGGAGGCAGACTTGTGTCCGTGGAACGTTCATTGCAAGCATGGAGTTTGATATTTATGGGAGACTTTTGGCGAACATTTAACACCATCATTTCAAAACGATGCAAATATCAATACTGTCACTGATATATCGCCCATCCCTAATTTCCCACATTTTTCCTGCTTTTTTTCTCTGAAAGCAACAAACACCTGCTGTGAAATTCTGGTGACAGTGTTTCTCACACAACCAAACGTGCCAAACTTTTCCTTTAAAAGTGTTTAGTGTTAACAAAAAGCACTGTGGGTAAAAACAAAACGTGCACACTGATAGTGACTGTCGGCGCTGCAGGGGTGGAGGATTCTGTGCAGGTGAATGGAGGGGCAGCAGTTTCATGCGCAGGTGTTGATGTGTCTGCAGACGGAGTGGGCAGACTGTGTTTCAGGAGTTAGTCAGAGCCGGTTGAAGTTAGCAGACAGGCCTCAGACAGGGTCACGGCGTGACTACAGCCTCTGTCTCATGTGTGACAGAGCTGGAGAAGATTCTGTTAGAACCAAAGTCTTTAAGATCAAACTTTGGGTATAAATAAACCTCATGTATTGATTTTAGTTGTTGCTTGGCTTGTGTTAGCTTATGTACTTGTTGCCATAGCAATCCTCACCTTGAAGATCCAATGCTCTTCTTTTTATCTGAATGTAAATTTGCATAACTTTCTCTGTCTGCTAGTGAGTTTTATGTAGTTTATTGGTTGATTATCATATTTTCTATTTCTAAATACAAATGTTTGTCCTGATTTAGATGGATCAGTGACTTTTCTCTGTCCTGGTCTGGTGAAGGTCACAGCTGTGCTGCGGCGTGTTACACTAACAAGCTGTCAGTGGGCTCTCCGGGGTTCTGGGAGGGGATCAGGTTTAGGCCAACAAAGGGGTTCACTGTTCTAAAACAGGGACATTGTGAGCGACCAAGCTTACCTTTAAATGTTGAAGTCTTTTACTGGTTTCATTCTCTTTATTTTATTCCTACATTATTACATTTTTGCATCTTTGAGAGAGACTTCTCAAAGGGAAATCTCAGGCTGGACCTCTACATAAACTCCACAATAGAGAAGAACTACTAATAAATGAACCAAATGTCTTCTGGGATTTTGGTGTTTTTCTTCTCTGTAGGACTTAAGACATAAAAAAAGCTTCAGTCATTTCAACCATAAATTCAGATGAAACAGAAATACACATTTGACACTCATTAAACTGAGGTTGTGCACATCAGCTGTAACGGCTTTGACACCAGGGATTCTGACGCCACTAATGACGCCTATTATGACAATCCTCTAACAGTTCATCCACGGCGTTAATGCTATGGCCTCTGACATCCCAGCCTTTGATGCCACAACCTCTGATGCCAGTCCTCTTGCAACATGGCCTCTTAGGGTTTGACATTATGGCATCTGACATCACGATCTCTTATACGAAACGGCTCCATATGGTACGTCCCTTTACAAAACGCCCCCCTACGATACGACCCTCTTCGGCTCAACCCCTCACAGCAAATCCCATCACGGCCTCCTGTGGAATGGCCACTTACAGCACAGACATTTAAAGCACAGCCCCCTTCGACAAGGCCCGTTATGGTACGACCACTTACGGCAGCCTTCTATGGCATGGCCCCCCCTACAGTACAGCCCCTTATGGCACGGGCATGGCCCTCTGCGGTAAAGCCCCTTATGGCAAGGCCACTTACAGCATGGCCTCCTACGGTAGGACCCCTTATGGCACGGGCATGGCCCCCTACAGCACGGCCCTTAATGGCCCGGCCCCTTACGGCGCTGTCCCTTATGGCACAGCAATGTACGGCACGGCGCCTTACGGCACAGCCCCTTACGGCCGGCCCCTTATGGCGTAGCCCCTTACGGCATTGCCATTTACAGCATGGCTCCCTATGGTGCGTCCCCTTACGGCACGGCCCTTTATGGCGCGGCCCCTTAAGGTACAGCCCATTATGTCACAGCCCTTTACAACAGGTCCCCTTACGGCACCGGCCAGGCCCCCTATCGCACGGCCATTTACAGTACGGCCCCCTATGGCGCGGCCCCGTACTGCACGGCCCTTTAAGGCGCGGCCCCTTATGGCACAACCTCTGACAGCGCGGCTTTAACATTAAAGCCTCTGACGCTACAGCTTTGAAGCCACAGCCTCTGATGGCATAGTCTCTGACAACACAGCCGTTGATGGCACAGCTTTGATGCTATGGCCTCTGATGTTACGGCCTCCGACGCCATGGCCTCTGACGGCACAGTTCTAATGTCATGGCCTCTGGCGCCACGGCCTCTGATGGCACAGCCTCTGATAAAACAGCTTCTGACGGCACGCCCTCTAATCACACAGTCTCTGACGCCACAGCCTCAGACAGCATGGCCTCTGATACCACAGCCTCTGACGGCATAACCTCTGACGGCAGGATCTCTGACCTCTCTACCATCCAAGCAGCAGCATCTTCCCGTCTTTATCGGTACCCCTGTTCTCATCACCGTACTCTGACAGCTTGGCTGCTTCCGGTTTCTTTTGTGCCATTCCGAGCAGGTGCATTTACATTTATAATATTCAAATAAATATGGAAATGATGTGGACGGAAAAAATTAAATATTATACGTTCTTTATATTCATTGAACGTTTAAAAGTGATGTCAAAAGTAAGAAATTTCAAATTACTAAGAGGCTTCTACATCACAGTTCAGAGGTTTCTGTTCAGTCGAATACACAAATCTTTCCAAAAAGACAGATGCACACAGACACACATTGGTCTAAGTTTTAATCAGTCTTGTGTGGGTCTGCTTGCCTATATTAGTTCTGTGCTCACGTATCAAGTCTGTAGTTTGTGTGCGTGCTGATCAATGTGGTGTCATAATGCAGCTCCAGCAGAAGAAGCTGCTGCTAAAATGTTTTTGCTGCATTTCATTTACACTAATGTTTTTTTAGTTTTAGTTTTTTAGATTTTGCCCAAACACTGTCATGGCTACACACACTAACGGCTGAAGGTCCTTTAAAGTGAGTTATCATACCAGCAAACCTTAAAAGTCCATTGGATTCTACACAAACCATTTCTCACTACACTGCTGCCATAGTCAAATACAACAGAAATGGACATTTCAGCAAGTGTTTTTTTTAACTAAAATTATTGAATAAACACTTATTTCCTGTACAACAGCAATAGTACTTCCGGAATAACCATTTCCGTTGTGGTACAGTTATTCTCCCTCAAACAAAATCACCAGTCAGGGAAATAAGAGACCAAAAGTAGGGAAATTTGGGTATCGATCCGATACCAAGTAATTACAGGACTAGTATTGCCGATATTGATACCGATACTTTTTCCTTAAAATGTTGCATAATTGAATAATTTTAGAAATACAATTTCTTACAAATTTTGTTAACTAAGTATAAAAAACAGGCTTTCTACAAATAAAAATATGTTTTAGATAATTACAGCAACCTGCACTGAACATACATCAAATATAGAACATGTATATTAAGTAAGGGATAATGCCTGACGAAATGTGCATTATAGGGAATTAATGCGCAACGTGGAAGACTGAACCATCTGACATGGAGCGAAGGCAAGTAAACAAAAAGCAACAATGTTACAGATATAATAATATAAGTTGAAGTTGCCAGATTGGGCAATTTCCCACACAAATTGGGCAGGTTTTTACTGAAATTGAGCTGCCCAATCTGGCAACATTGCAGAGTTCCTGCAGGAACTCCCTGAGTAAATTCAGGCTTTTTACAGTACGTATTAAAGAAAAAACTGCAACAAAAGTATCGATCTCATCATGCAAGTATCTAGACTACATTAGACTTGATGTAAAAACATAAAATTAACATTAAAATTCAGCTCACAGACTGTAAAGCAGAGACAGAACTTTTTTTTTTACAGTTATTTTTTTGCTGCTTATAAAGGTGTGTTCAGCAGATATGGACATTTGCAGCCTCTGCTGCTGCCAAAAGTACATAATAAACAACAGTGAGTATAATTACGTGCGCGTGCACATGCAGTAGGTCCCTTTCACCCTGGTGGTTAGCAGATAATGAAAGTGGAGCTTCTGCATGCAGACATGTGAAAATCTGCTTTCTCTTGATAGGGTTGGAGTTCCTGAAACATTTGAAGGAGCCTCAAGTCTGTTTTGTGTGTTTACTGAGCTGGAAAAAGTTGCGTTTTATGTACCCAGTTTCCCTGCAGGGGGTTGTTACTCAAACTAGCTATCTAAGCACTGACTTCAATGAAAATAAAAGATTTTTTTTTTATCAAAACATCTAATTTTATGTGAAAAAGTCAGTGAATCAGACAAACATTAAACAAAAATCCTTGTCGTTTTTCCCCACTAATCTACTTCAGAAGATGTGCAAACCTGTGATTAGTCTTGGAAGATCAATAAAAGTTACTCAGGTTGATTAGTCTGGACACAATGGTGTTAAATGTTCATTTTTGCTCCAACAATATCAATGCTGGGTTTTTAAGATTGACAGCAAATCAACTAATTCATTACAAGCGTGAGTGAGTTGATATGGATTTTTATCCAAAGCTGTGTCTTATCGTCTTCATGAGATTGACTGGTTTAAATACTGCAGCTTATAGTGCTCCCTCTACAGGTTGAAGTGTGTGGGATGTTTCATTATAGGGTCTGTTTTGATCTTTTAAGTGTATTTTAACGTTAATTTCTAACAAAAACAACCCTAAAACGATATTTTAATCCATTCACGCATCTCTGAGCATTCTTCTAAAGCAGGTGTAGGCAAAGTTTTTGACTTGTGCGGCACAAAGGGTTCTAAAGTTTGAAAAAGGGGGCGGATCGTTTCACCACCTGAAATACAGAGGGGAAAAAAAATAATTGGGATTATTGATATAATTTAAATTACTGTCTTTGTTTATTTTTTCCTTTTACCCGAAGGAATCTAAACTCATGTACCTTTTTTATTCTTATACCATCAACGGTATAGACATCATTCTGTTTCTTTCCTGCCAAAAAACATAAACTTGGTTTTTGCCAAGTTCAACTAAAGCTTATTTTTATTTAAAAAAACAACAACATTTTTTTCATTTAATAACTTGTATTTCAACTTTTTCTGTTAATTTTTTCAAATCATTTCTGGAGCAAAATAAGGTTGTATCCTCTGCAAATAATACAAGTTTCAGTACATTAAAAACTTCGCAGATATGATCTATGTATATATAAAAAAAGGGGGCCCAAAATTGATCCTTGTGGAACACCGTATTCAATATCCATGCATTTTGACGTGACCTGCCAACTGTACATATTGTTGCAAATAACTAGTTTGCCAATTAATTGTCACAGCTTTTATATCAAATGAATATAACTTTGAAATTAAAATTGAATAATTAATGGTGTCAAATGCCTCCTTTAAATCAATAAATAATTCTATTGTATAGTTTTTTTCACCAATTGCTGTTGATTTATCTTCAGTTATTTTCAACATTGCCACAGCTGTAGATCAGTTTAAACAAAAACCATATTGACTGTCGTAATATTTTTTTTCATCAAAACTATTGAATCTTTTAACAAACAATTTTTCTAAGATTTTAGAAAACTGTGAAAGAAATGAGGCCTGTAGATATTGAAACAATGTCGCCTGATTTGAAAAATTGAATAACTTCTATCATCTTGTATAGCAATCATTTGACCCTTTGCTTCTTTCTGTTGGAGTATTAAGTTTACTGGTGGCGCAGGACCAGTAAATGGGTTTGAGCATTAGGCAGATGATGGGTGGAAATTACTGGCATGACATTTTTAGCCTGGTAGAGGCTGGAGTGCCGTGTTGACTTCTCCCATGGAGCCGCTGCCAGCAGCTCCTGCTTTGCATCAAGCCGTGCGAAGAGCTGAAATCCTGGCAGACGTGTGCAGCTTAACCACTGGCGTGTGGTCACGGCTCTCCTTATATGTCCCTGGCGCTCTCTGCTCTCCGCCAGCTGTTGATTGTGACTAACATCAGGCATTTCTTTTGGCTCGTAAAGAAATAATGACCACGTCCTGCACTATCTATGTACGAAAGCTCTACAGCAGGCGTGTCAAACTCAATCGCACAATGGGCCGAAATCCAAAACAAACCTTAGTTAGAACTAGGCGGGGAGAACAGGATAAACATTTATTGAAGACTCTAAAGCTACATTTTTAAAACTTTAAAAATGTTACTTTTTAAACATATTTATTAACTTAAACTTTGGTTAGCCAAAATCAGCTAGCATGTAGCTCAAAAACATAGCTAAACTTCTAAATAGCCTAAAAAACTGGGAGAAGCCTAAATTAGCCAAAACAGCTAGCATGTAAATATTAGCCTCACTCCGAAACAGCCTAGAAAACTAAAAAAAGGCTAAATGAGCCGAAACAGCTAGCATGTAATCATCAGCTGAACTCCAAAACAGCCTAAAAAACTTTGGAAAAGTGCCTAAACTAGCCAAAACAGTTAGCGTGTAGCTGAAATATTAGCTAAATGGTTGAAAAAAGCCAAATTAGTCAAAACAGCTAGTGTGCAATTATTAGCCTTATTCCAAAACATCCTTAAGTAAATTTTTTTTTAAAAGCCTAATTTAGCTAAAACAGCTAGCATGGAGCTGAAAAACTAGCTAAACTACAAAATAGCCTTAAACATCTTACTTAATCCCAAAATAGTTATAAAAGCTGGAAGAATGCCATTTCTTGTAACTTAAAACCGTAACTTTTTAACATAATTATGAATTATCAAAAGGCAGGAATGTTATTTCCAGAATAAATCAATATTAACCTTAAATCACTTTCAACTAGACAATTGGTGTAATTGTTTTATCTTATTTTAAATTGGAAACATGTTTATTTTTGTGCTGCTTTTATAAATTGGTGTATGTATTTTATATTGCATTAGTTTTAGTTTTATAAAATATTTTATGTTTTATACTGTATTTGTTTTTTAACATCCTTGATAATGTGTTTTATATTGCATTTCTTTTAAAATGGTTTAAATGATAAATGTGTTTATAATGTTTAGATATTATGTATTGTTTTGTAAAGGACTGCAGATGGAAATTAGCTACTAAGCTTCAATCAGGTGCAAGCATCTTTGCTTTTTAAGATCAATTTATTTGTACACTGCCCTGATAAATTGATAAACAAAAAGCATTTTATTCTCCATAAAATATATTTTGTCAAAATTATACAAGTTAAAAATAAGCGCGAGATAACATCGGGCCATTAATAACAATAAAATAAAGGGCGGCTATAATGGCCATGAGGGCCTTGACTTTGACACACGTGATCTACAGCTAACATGATAAGTTCACCGTTTAAGTATCAGTATGAGAGTGTGAAAGATACCAAGAGAAAACAGTGAGAATGTTGTTTTGTTTAAACATATTCAATACTAATAGATTTTGTTTTAATTGCTTGCAGCCATGCAGACCAACCATTTCATGGTGGATGGGTGCTGTAAGAAAGGATCTCGCAATGCTCTGCAGGAGCTCTACAACCCTCTGCAGGTAAGAGACTATGGACGCACTCACACAGTGTATGTCTATTCCAAAAGTACTGTTAGTTTAGCTTGTGGAATCATGCCGAGTGCAATTCAGAGGCCAGAACACTAAAATAAGAGAAAATACAGTCCATGGACTCGTTTGCTTTCCCTGTCTCCAACATGCTACCATCAGAATCAATGAGAAATCAATGTAAAGTCTCTCTGGGATAGATGACCTTTATATTTTTAATACTACAAAGATATGGAAAGGCTCAAACTTAATGTTAAGCCTTATATGCAAATATCAGTTTTTTGCCCAAGTGTGCAAAATGTGCTCGCCCTCTGAGAACATCCTTCAAGGACAGAGAACACACACAAGTGCGCACACAGACACCCCTCTCTGGACTGTTTACCTCAAGCAGTCGGCTTCAGTTTACTTAAGTAGCAGTCACACACACACAGAAATAAATCAATGGGACTTCACATGACTGAGAACGTGGAAAAATCCTCTCCTGGAAATGATCTAACTGGGACTCTATGCATACGTGGTCAACAGAAGAACAGGATATGACGTCAGCTGGAAGCAGGAAGTATGAGTTACACCTGAAGGTGTGATGAGTTTAGGAGTAGAAAGTGACACCAGGTGACCGAGGCCCTGAATGGGTTCTTGGTAAATGCAATGACACAGGTTACTTCAGTTAAACAAACCAAAACTGAGGTCTTTGGGGATAAAGACAGGAAGTGCCAAAGAGTTTCTATCCAGCTTATCCCTTTAGGGAACACAACAAGGAACCCCAGACTTGGACCGTCTTGTGGCTGCATATTTAGGGTTCCACACTGACCCAAACCCTGATTGTCCAGTCCTCTACTTAACCAACTGACCTATCCAGGCAGAATCCATTTATCTAAAAACATCAACCAGGCCAGAAGCTTGGGTGTAGTGATGGCCACGAACCTGATAAACA
>NC_050534.1:5506202-5594332 GCF_002922805.2 Oryzias melastigma
AGCTCCAGTCTAAGTTTTTCAACGGTTTCCTGAAGTTTGCAATGTCCTGGATAGCAGTCGTCACACACGGGAGTGCTAGAGACGCCGTCAGGTGGAGCGGCAGCCATCTTGCAGTCAAAACCTTATCCCTTTAGGAAACACAACAAGGAACCCCAGACTTGGACCGTCTTGTGGCTGCATAGTTAGGGTTCCACACTGACCCAAACCCTGATTGTCCAGTCCTCTACTTAACCAACTAACCTATCCAGGCAGAATCCATTTATCTAAAAACATCAACCAGGCAGAAGCTTGGGTGTAGTGATGGCCACGAACCTGATAAACACATTAAGGGAGTCACAAAATCAGTCAGCGTTTGATTGACAGCTTCTCCCGAGCCCGCTTTCATTGAAAGGGGTGTGGCCCTCTAACATGCTAACGACAGATTGGAGAAAACGGTTGCCATGGAAATGTAGACCTTACGGACCAATGACTGCTTAGTGGGGCCATCTGGTTTTAACGTGGCGACTGACACATCGCGGATAAATGGAATTGACTTCTTTTGGTTGGAACCAGAAGTAAGTCATTTTCTTTGGGTGAGACTCGCTCAGTCCAGTTCTCTTATACAGTCAATGGGGACAACTCTGGAGGAATTCTGATAAACTGACAAAAGAAAAAAGAAGAAAAAACTTGGGGGAACATATATATTCCAAAGCAACAAACGCATATTGGCATTTTATTTTATTTTATTTTGCACTTATTTTTTTTTACTTTTTTGGTAATCTGCTAATTTTTTAAAGTATCAGTGGTGTTCTTAAATCCAGCATCATTATCTTTTCATTATTTAAAACCGAGATGTGTTTACTTTTGCTTCAGGACTCCACATGTTCAGCAGGAACTTTGTGTTTCATTTACCAGTGTTACATTGAGTTTAAATGCACTTTGCAGCTTCCCTACCAAAATTCCTCAGTCTAAATAAAGTGTTGAATTCAGCTTCCCGCATGAACCACAGGAAGCCCAGCGGGCCTGCAGCAGTGAGATGTCTCTGAGGCTCCTCAGAGCTCTGAGACTCTTATGCTCTGTGAATTTTAGACTTGGAGTTTGGAAAACTCACAATGGGGTTTCACTCTGCATCCTCAGGGCCTTCAAAGGCTTCATGAGCAGAACTGAAGTTTTTAACAGCCCCAATAGAGATAAACTTAATTCGACATTATGATGAATCTTGTTGGTAATACTGTATCCAATCGACTCACTGATCATTAGCAACTGATATTGTTAGAAATTCAGTATAAGTTTTTAACAACATAGGACACCATTTTTTTTAGACGTTAATGATACTTTTTTCAAATATATAAAAAATCTATTGTTTGTTGGCATAAGAAAGAAAATACTACTACTGTTTCAATAGAGTTATTTCTATTCATGACTCCCTTTCAAAATAAAAGACACCCTGTGTCACATAGGAACATCTCAATGCAGCAAATCTAGTAATAGTACGTGATTAAACAGTGATTTAAAAAGTTTATTTTACTAGTTGTGGTACATCTCAGTCAGAAATGTGTAATTTTAAAAAACCAAAATTAAATCAGAGCTAATTAATGGATTGATTGATTGGTTTATTTCAAGCATAGATTGGAAAAAAAAATACAGGACAAAACACACAATTATTTCAAACTCATTACAGAAACAATTAAATGCATTGATTATAAAATAGAAAACAAATATCAAACACACTTATGTCACATTTGGTTCGTCCATTTTTTGTGATAATTAACTAAAGTCAGTAGAGTTTGATTGATTGGTTGAAAAGGAGTGGGAAGAAGCGAATTGACTTTTACTGTATTTTTTGAACCATTCGGCACACTTAAAATCCTTGAATTTTTTCAAAAATGGAAAATCTGCTGTATAATTTAGTGTGCATGATTGTGATTGTGTTTTTATTCTTCAGAGAGCCGCAGTGAAAGAGTCAAAGAGCCACATGTGGCTCTAGTTGTTCAAATTGTTCACAAATATGTTAATTCATCAGGTCAAAAATATGGCTACCCTACTTGGGTTGCCACCAGTTTAGAAACTACTAGATAAGAATAGATCTAAGTTATCTCTTTTTTTCAGGACAAAAGTTCATTTTATTTAACTGGATTAAAGAAAACTCCCCACTGTAAATCAATGGGATAAAGACTTATTCAGAGCCCCATCAATGGAAAGAATTAGTGGAAAGTTAAGGGACAATGATTATGTTTTAATGGATTTAAGGTGATCTATCTGCTGACATTATTCAAAGGGATTTGGGTTCACTGAAATGGCGTAGCTCTCATCTGACTACTTTATCTGCCTTGATATGACCTTCTCATATACACCTTCTGCTATTCATGTGTATTTATAAGGAGATTATGCATATGTGAATGTTAGCAATTTATATTACTTGTACTTGTCCATGGACTATCTTTTAGTACTTTCGTATTTTCATCCCTTCCTAGCCATTTCCTCTACAACTGCCTTCAGCATGCTTTTGTTCTACCAAAGGAACAGAACCCGACGTTCAAAATGAGTCCACAACATATAAAGTTTGAATCAGTGAACTGTCCCGACAGCAATTCTAAAGCGCAGGACTTCCAATATTCTGTCGCTCGTTGCTTTGTCCCACCCTCATATTTCCTGACCAATGACTGAAGAGATCTTTAGTCATGTGGGTTTGTTTACAAGCTTTGGTTCGAAACAGAAACTACGGTAGATGACCAACGGACCTTTCCTGTCTGAGTACACACTAAATTGTAACCACTGACACTCTTTAAGTCACATGTGTCAAAGTCAAGGCCCGGGGGCCTGATCCGGCCCTCCGGGAAATTTTATCTGGCCTTCCAGATCATTTTATTTTATTGTTATTAAAGGCAACCAAACCCTAAATTAACTTTTTGTGGCTGTTGATCTCTATAAATGGGGCTTTAAAAGTTCTGTTGGTCATAGCCACATTTTTGACAAATTGAAATAAACTTGTTTAATTCTTCAAAATGTAGTCTAAATCACCTCTGTGCTGCCCCCTACAGGTTGAAATGAAGTATTGCAGTTGGTTTCGCGATTGGTCAAACCATGTAAGTTTCAGGAGTCTGACGTCATGATCTGTAGCTCCAGTAATGTTAATAGTCCAGCCCACAAGCCCCGCCCCTCTGACTGGATTTTCAAATTTCGGGTGTGGGTGGAGTCAGCCTCCAACTTCCTGGTTTGGTGATACTTTAATGGCCCTATGTTATCTTGCACTTATTTTTAACTTGTATAATTTTGACAAAATATATTTTTATGGAGAGTAAAATATTGAAAGTTATTTAAGGTTTAAGTTGATTTATTCTGGAATAATATTCCTGCCTTTTTCTTATTCATGGTTTTGTTAAAAAGTTAAGGTTTTAAATTTGTAAAAATGGACATTCTGCTAGCTTTTTGGACTGTTTTGGCAAATACTAAGATTTTTTGGGGCTATTTTAAAGTTTAGCTAATAGTTCAACTACATCTTAGCTGTTTTGGCTAATTTAGGCTTTTTTCCGTTTTTTAGGCTATTTTGAAGTCAGGCTAATATTTCAGCTACATGCTAGCTGTTTTGGGTAACCTTTTTATTTTTTAGGCTAATTTTGCGTTTAGCTAATATTTTAGTTGGCTATCAGTTTCCGCATTTTTAGCTATTAGCTTCACCATTATCAGCTTCAGCGTTTTCAGCTATCAATTTCAGCATCTTCAGCTATCAGCACTAGCATCTTCAGTGGCCAAATTCAGCTTACAGCATTCATTTTAGCAGGTAATGCTAAATATCTGGTTCATAATTATGCCAAAAAGTTTGTTTCAGAGTGTTTAATAAATGTTTATCCCTTTCGGCCCGCAACTTAAGGTGTTTTTTGGATTTTGGCCCCTTGTGTGATTGAGTCTGACACCCCTGCTTTAAGTGATGCTCTGATTGACTTTGCAGTCATTTTATGAAAGTAAGGGATACCTGTTGGGTCTTTGATGGTGTTTTCTACAGACTGCTCCTTTGTTTTGCTGTTTATGACTAAATGTGATCAGTTCAGCTTGCGTGGTTGTATCAGTTGGAGGACTTCTGCGATCTGCCTTCTTTCAGCTCTTGTGTTTTCAGCTTTATCCTCACGAACCCTGGCTCCTCATTTGAACCCTGGCACTGCAGCCTGATTATGCCAAAGCGCGACAGCTGAGAGCGGCACTCTTGAAACGATCGTTGCACCTCTCGCCCACAGCAAAGATGCCAGGAAAGCTGTTTCTTCACTGTAAAAGCAGCAGAGCAGGGCTGAAGTGTGGGTGTGAAGTTTCACTTGTTTGCACAGTAAACTGGATAAATCACCCTGGCTTTGGAGACAAAGGATTAGAATGAGGAGGTTTTTCTCAGAGCAGAAAGGCAATGAAAAGGCAGAGATAAGTGGATTTGGAGATGAGAGAGCTGCTGTGCTCTTTCATATGGAGGAGAAACGTGCAGTAATGAGGTTTCTGTATTTAAAGCCAGTTTACTGGAAGTCTTGAAATAATTAAAAAGGGTCACATTTTGCATAAAGAAATATATGACTTAAGAAATGATTCATTGTTACTTAAAGCTGAGTGAATGAGAAAAGGTGAATGTATTTCACTCCTTCACTGACTGATTATGGCTCATAGCTGAAATCTGACAAAACCATTGTTTTTATATGAGTCTGACTGGATTTACCTTTTTAATACACATTTTAAATGTAGTTTTTTATTTTATTTTTACAAAATTAAGAAAAAATTAACTCTATGTTTTAATGGAAATTCAAATGTATTTAACATCTTTAGCTGCGCCTTTAAGGGAAAATTTGACCGCCGCCACATGCGCGAAAACTCACCAAAATTTGAAAACAATCAGTACCCGACAAAAATGAATTTCGGGAATAGTAGAACACCCCCCACACACAAACATACAAACACACCTCCTTAGATGATGATATCGTTAAAACATGAATGGGGTAAAAAATCACTTATGGAGACGAAAAAAACAAAAAATTTAAAATATGCTAAGGAAATCGAGACACACGTGTTGGGGATATCCAAAGGAATTTTTGAAATTATTATGGTAGCCTCACGACGAACGGTTCAGCGGCCATTTTTAAAATGTGTTTTTTATTGACAGTAGACTTTAGCCAAGTTCCATTGACCTTTGACCTTGAGAAGAGGTCGCATCTTGAATATACCAAAAAAACAACTTAAGCATCAGCTACAAATGAAAACCATCTTCTGACTCCTCAAGCATCATTGGGAAGCAATTGGGGATAAAATTTTGCAATTAGAAGTTATAGATTTTGAATGGCCTGCAGGTGGCGAGCTCGCAAAAGTTGTATTCTCCTTATTACTTGCACACTATTTACCTAAAAATTGTGAAAATTTACTGCATAGTTCCCAGGCTAGAGCTGAACAAAATGATATAACATAAGATAGGAAAATTTCAGGAATGTGAACGTGGTTGGCAAAAACGTCCGTTGCTAAGGAAATCCAAATTTTTACTTTTCTCGATTCTACCGAAACACGTGTATCTGTTCGGTATCCTCAGGTGATTAAAATATAAAATGGTTGCTATGGAGATAAAACCAACAGAAAAGCAGCCATTTTGAAAAAGGTGGATTTTTCTTCAATTTGTCACATGCAGCTCTGGGTAAAATGAGGTGTCGGGGGATGGTAGCACCTGTGGAACATACAACACCACAACCGGGTTTAAATTTTCCTGTTGATTCAGACCTCTGTAAAGACTTGTTTCCAGCTCTCTGTCATCAAGAAAACAAGAGTGCTGTTTCAGTGATAAATGAAAGTATTTTTCCGTTTGTCTTGATAGACTTTGCTTTTGCAAGAGTAAATTACAAGATATGAAAAAGGGCTCAGAGCTCATGAGAGACTCTTTGATGGCTCTAAAGGGAAAGTCTGAACTCTTTGTCATTATCTTGTCTGCATTCCTATAATTATGCCTCAAAGGGTTGTGGACACACACAAACTCAAAGTAACTTCATATGATCTGACATGCACCTTAAAATGAGGATAGATTATCTACTGGATATATCCAGCAGTCTTTGGGACTAGCTGTATAAAATCCATCAGGTGAATCATAATGAAACATTCCAGTAATAATAGTATTTCCATGCACATGCTGATGTGTAACTTGCCACGTTCTCATGTTACAAATTTCCCCAAAGTAAAATTTTCTTTTTTTAAAAATCTGCATATTAAAAAAAAGATCTTTGCTTTGTCTCCTAAATTAATTTAATTTAAACATTTAACAGCAACAAGCTGTAACAAATACAGTTTTTATTGCAATAACTGTAATCTATTGCATACAAACTGATACAAAAGGGTTTGAATGGTAGCTAAAGGTAACCATCCTTACCTGTGACACATTTACCTGTAATTGATGTGTGTGCACAAAAGGTCTTCAGGGTTCCGAACAGAGCCTGGCATCGTTCATCCAATACGGCACTGACTTTTCTGGATCCTGAGTCATGGGAAAGCTAAGGAGCTGTCAAAAAAATCTACGGGAAAAGGTTACTAAACATAAAAGGCAGGAAAGGGATACAAGAAGATATTCAAGGAAATGTGAATGCCAGTCAGAAGTGTTCAAGCTTTGATCAAGAAGTGGAAAGTGAGGGGTTGTGTAGAAACCAAACCATGGTCACAAAAATTTATGCCACAACTCCCAGAAAATTATTAGGGATGCTAAGAAAAAAAAAAGCTTGTTTTTACAGAACAGAGACAAACCTCCTAACTTCTGGAGCATATGACTTTGAAGTGATGAGACCTAGATTGAACTTTTTTGCCACAACTATAAAACTTTGTAAACTTCGGATTTGGGTAATTTAGGAAGTTTCTGTTGTCATTATCATTTTAAGAGTTGTTTAACAATAATCCAACCACTAAACATGAGTGGAAAAAATGCTGTGCTATCATTCGTATTCTATGAAAAAATGACCAAGAATTTATACTTTCTTCCAGGGTTTGTAAACGTTATAACTTTCATCCATCTTCAGAACCTGGTGAATCCCTTTATGTTGTTGCTGGAACTAACCTACTTACTGTTGGGTCAAGATGTGGTACACCCTGAGCAGGTCATCACTTGCAAACTAATATCACAGAGACAATTAAAAGTCACCAATTAACCTATGAAGCATGTTTTTGGACTGAGGGGGAAAGAGCCAGAGAAAATCCACTTCTGCATAGGGAAAATGTGCAAACTCCACACATAAAAGACCCAGCTGGGATTTGAACCAAGGCCTGCCTGCTATAAGCTGAGAGTGCTAACCAACACCCTAAAACTAAGGATCTAATTTAGTGCAAACTAATGTCATGAGAGTTGTTAGTTATTGATGGCACAGCAGACATCTGTTCATTAGTAGATCCAGCTGAATAAACATTTCCTCTGGTCTTTTCTGCGTTGTGGTACACATGGTTGGCAGTCAGGGTGGAGGCCTGGTTCACTTCCTGTGGTACAGCTTCTCATGAATAACACTTTGAACGGTTAATGAGCTGCTTGTCTCAATGGGGCGGATGAACCTATGCCATGAGTGGGGTTCACTTTTTTCCCACTTTGACATCTCAGGTAAAGTAACTGGACCCTATGAATGAGGGACTTGAGGTGGATTTATAGACTAGGTCAGTGAATTGAACTGAACTTTGCTCAGTCTTTTCACAGCAGCAGCAGTGAACAGGAGTCAAGCCAAAAGATTGAACAAAATTGAAAAGGGTCACAAACTTTCAGGTAATTTTAATTACATTAAGTTCTGCTGTGGTAGTTATCTGGCGCCCTGATGGAGGGTTCCTTGTTCTCCTACTGAAATTTCTCGAAAAACTGGTCCTAATTGCAGACCTGAGAAACCCATCACATTCTCATCCCCAAGTCGTCACATATTGACATTTGATAAGGACCCCTCCGCAACACTTTTTGATGTTTTAGGTGTTCCCAACTCATCGTTTTTTGACTTGCTGGCTGTTTGTAATCAAGGGGACACTGGTCCTCAGGACACATTCGGCACGGTACTGGATTAGGGTACTGGTGAGCTCCAATTCTAGTTCGTGGCCCGGAGGTTGAGGACCCGTCATTTAATGGGAACAGCCAGCACGTCAAGAAACGACAAGTACGGGACACCCAAGGCCAAAAAGTGACGTAGAGGGGTCCTTGACCGAGCCAAAACATTTCGCAGAAGCGGATCCCATTGTCATGGAAACCTACAATCCCTACCCTCTCCATGATCATTTCCCTTGATTTCAATGCCTTGGTGACTCTCTTTCTTGCTGCAGAGCGCTGCGCGATGACGCATGCACTGCCACGTTGGACGTGTGGGAGTCTGTTTATGTGGGACTTCGTCTGTTAAATCAATGTGCTTCTATGTTGATGTATTTTTGCTTGTTCTGCAACACAGATCAAAGATGCTTGATTTTTGACATCATTACTGTACCCTCCTCATGTATCTTTTCTGGGTGATTAGCGCCGCCAGATTTGCGTGGCTGCTGTCCACCATTGGGCAAAATTTCTTGCACCAAAACCAATTTCCCTTGGGATTAATAAAGTATATATCTAACCATAACTTGGGGATGAGAATGTGTTGGAAAAACATTCTATTCAGTTTCTCAAAATGTCTTTCAAAAATAAATATTCTACATCAAAAATGGATATTTTCTGTTCCTGAAACCCAATTCAAAGAAATACTTCATTTCTCTGAGGGAACAAAGCTGCAGGCGGTTCGTCTAAACAAAGAGAGCAGAGACTCAGCAGAATCTCCCAGGCACAAAATACAATGAATTAGCATCTCATTTTGTTTGCAGTCTAGGCGTGACTATTACATTTTGCATCTCGGTGTAATGTTCTCGAGCATTCCAAGTTTTAGTCTAGTAATCGTTTCAATCCACTCCATATAACAGCTCAGCCTGCAAGGCGCCTGAGGAAGCCGCTGGCTTTTGGTTCAGGTAAATTGTAGGAACCCTTTGTATTTCACGTCTCTTTTGATGTTGCAGTTTCACTCAGTGAAAAATCATGATGAGGAACAAAATGATGACTGGAGCATGGAGAAGTCCCTCTATATGGCCTGTGTATGTGTGCAAGATGGGATAAGATCATATAGTGTCTTTTCCAAGAACACGTATATTTTGCGCAGAGGAAAATTGGTCATACATGAATATACGTGGAAAAAGTGTGAAAAGTTGTGGTCTTTATGTGAAATTTTCATGTTTGAACCACGTTAAAACCACAGAAGAACTCAGTATAGATTACTGGAGGGGAGAAAGATCAGCTGATTTATATACCTGTCACACAATACGTGAATCATGCATTAACCTTTGTATGAATATTATGCTGTTTATATGCAGTTCATTAGTTATTTGTGTGTCAATTATGGAATTTTTGTGTGATTTTCTGCCGTATACACGATACATCGGTGCATATCGCACGGATGAAAATTGTTCATATGTGAATATATCGGTGGGTGGAGCGCTCCTGCCCCAGGTGGAGAAGTTCAAATATCTTGGGGTCTTGTTCACAAGAAGATTGAAGCGTGAGATCGGAAGGTGGATAAGAGCCGTTATGTTTGCCCTCTCTGGGGGTGGACTGCTCCTGCCCCCAGTGAAGGAGTTAAGCCTTGTTTTCACTGAGCGGTACATGACGGTCCACATCGATCCGGTATTTTGAGCGTTTCCATAAACAGTTTTGACCCGTACCTCTTGAGGGCCTCCAGCCAATGTAGGTCCGTAGAAAAATAGAACGGGATGGTTGGGGTGGAGCCGCTGTTGCCATCCATTGGTTGCCAGAAAGTAATGACGACATTAGGAAGCACCAATATTGCGCTAAGCTAGCGTTACCGTCTTCCTCTTTACGGCGGTATTCTTCTTAGCCGCCAACAATCTCCTTTCAAACATTATATTCCTGTTATACACGATGTACAAAATAAAGCAAGAAAAAGACGAGCTGGTGGATGACCTCCATTGTTGTTGCTTTTCTAGTCGTCCCACAAAAATGACGCAACGACATGCTAGCGGTTTACACCACGCATGGCTGTGAAGACAAACTGCTCAGTGGAAGCGAAGCCTAACTGAGTGGAAACACTCGCCAGAATTAACTGGTCCTGTAACAGATTTCTCAGTGGAAACAAGGGATTAAGGTATCTTGGGGTCTTGTTCACAAGTGAGGGGAGATTAGAGTGTGGGATTGGAGCGGCGTCCTTTGCTATGTACCAGCCCATTGTGGTGAAAAGAGAACTGAACGCACCTATTGTCCTGAGCTCCAGGTCGTGACTAAAATAACAAGGTCCTGACTTCAAACAGCTTAAATGAGCTTCCTCTGTAGGGTGGCTGGGCGCTCCCTTAGGGATACGGTGAGAAGTTTGGTCACCCGGAGAGAGCTTGGAGTAGAGCCGCTTCTCCTCCACATTGAGAAGAGCCAGTTGAGGTGGTTCGGGCATCTGATCCTGATCCCTTCTGGACGTCTCACTGGGGAAGTGTTTCAGGCACTGGACGGAGGCCCCGGGAAGACCCAGCACACGCTGGAGAGACGACATCTCTTGGCCTGGGAACACCTCGAGGTCCCCCAAGTGGAGCTGGAGGAAGTGACTGGGAGAAGAGGGAAGTCTGGGTATTTTTGCTTAGACTGTTGCCCCCAAGACCCGGTCACAGATGAGCAGAAGAAGATGGATGGATGGACATCATTGGTCTGTTAAACATACGTGGAATGGTTTCATGTGACACGTATGGATATTTACGTAATAATTGCGTAAAAACTATGTATAAACTACTTAATTCTCAACTGACCATAAATTTGGAACAGTTCTAACCGAATTCATGTAAAGACCCGTCGGCCAAAACCCCTGACGGACATCTCCACTCATTGACGAATGCGAGAAACATTTATGAACCATGTGTATCACGCATGTATTATGAAAGACCGAAATTACATACGGGGACAATGCGCTTATTGTATGTAGTGGCTATGTGAAGAAACACATAAGATTGAATACATTGAGTTGTTTTGGTGCAGTCACAGTTCTTTAGTGTGCAGCTTCCTTATATTTCTATAATGTCTGTAGATTTTTCTCCATTTCTCTCATTTTTTAGCACCACTGGCGTATCCGTCAGTCAAAACTGCTGCATTGACCCTCTAGCTTTCAGAGTTGAAAACATGAAGAGTATGGAAACACAATCTCTGCAGTTGTCATCACTCTCACACACATTTAACCAGCAAACGTGCGAATTGGAAAGAGAAAGCCAATTGCAGGGCCGGACGCTACAAGCCGGGTGCAGTGCTGACAGAGGCTTTTGTGGTGAGATTAGGTTTAAATGTTGGCGTAAGGATTTTCTGTCCTGCTGCTCTATTTGGGAATTTATTCTCAGCTGTGATGAAGTTTTCTAGAGAGAACGGCTCCTTCGCATCTAAATCAATAGATACCATCTCTGTATTCTGCAGCTCAGAGTAATTCGTCACAGAGCGCGGCGTGCAGGGGAATGTGCTCAGCCGACGGTTCAAGGTCCTCGTGGGGCTTTCTTTGACTAATTGGAAGACATCAAAACAACCTGATAATTTAACAGAAATCCACTTATTACCTTCACAGCTGTTGTTTTATGACCTCTGCTCAATTGAATGTGATACCAGGTAGTGTGCAGAAAAGAGGCTGTGCAGCCAGTACAGTTTTCTGCTCCGCAGGGAACAGCTTGACACAGCTTCATATCATTGACCTCCATCACGGCAGTGAGTTATTACCTCTGTCATCTTTTTCCCTATTCATCCTGTCATCAAAGAGATCCGAAAGGCTGATGTGAGCTGCTTGATGAAAGGATAAAGTGGGGTAGAAGTGATTTGTTGGAGGAAGACAGATAGGCGGAACAAAACATGACAGGATGGCTCTATTTTTCCTTTCCTGTCACTCTTTGTGCTGCAGAATGGAGTGCTGCACGCTCACTGCGTCATGTGTGTGAACAATGTCTTCTCATGTCTGACACTGAAGCGAGTTTCTGACATGAAGAGACGTTTTCAACATCCAAAGGCTGCTGCTGCTCCTGGCTCTGAGGTTTTGCACTCTTGTCGACGGTGAAGGCCAGCACTGCACACGTTAAAAAAAACTGAATGTTTTCACATCTGTCTTTAATTTAAAAAAAATCATCATAAATTAATTTGAAAAAAATTTGTTGGTAAAAAAAAATCTGTCTTTTTTTGCAAAAAGAAATGGGTGTAATTTGTAGTAGAATTAGAAAAAAGTGACAGCAAAAAAAATATTTCTATCTGTTTTGATTTATTATTTATTTATTGTTATCCAATTCATTTGATTTGTAAAAATAAATTATGAAAACAGATTTTGGATAGAAGCACTTTGTAGATAAAAACATTAATGAATACAATAAATAAAGCTAAATAAATTAAAATTATACTACGACTCCTTGATGCCCCGCCTCTTTTGACACACGCCAAAAGAGAGGTGGCAGATGTGAATTTGAAGCGCAAATAGCGTAAGGTGTGACTAAAAGACAATGAAAAAAATGATCACTCCTTAAAATCACCTTTAAATCACATCAATAAGCAGCACTTCAATGCGCATGGTAGCTTTTCAGAGATGAAATTTGTCAGATTTAAAATCAGGATTCTGCCTGGTTACTCTGAGGCTTCGTAGTCACATCGTGGCGCTCGCCACGAAGCTCCTTTTCTATCAATGCACGCAATGCCCAACAGCTGTTAGTAATTACTTTGTCCCATCCTTTACGTAGCAAACTGTGCGCTTGATAATTTTCACTCTTAGAGCCTGACTTCAAAGTGAACCATAAATTAACCTGGTAATTTCATTCAAGCTGTTTCAGTGGGCAGTGTCAGACCTCAAGCTGGTTCCTAGTTTTGTTTCGCCCCCAACATCAAATCACTGAGAGGATATCCTTGAAGTTGAGAGAGAAAGCTCTTGGTACAATCTATCAAATTACTTTAAAGAAGTGGGGAAACTGTCAGTTTTATGGCAGATCACCTACCTGACCCAACTGCTTGCATTTACCCAGACTTGGTATTGTCACAAAGAACACTGGAACATACAGCACCTTGTAGTTCTGGTCAAGTTCTAATCAAATGACTAAACAGGTTTAACCAACCAAAAGAGAAAATCAATCAAAAATCGTTTTTACAGAATGTGCAGATGTAAGCCCTTTGAGCTGTTTCAACTCTCCTCACTCCTAATCAGATAGACCCTCCTTCTCTACCCACCACCACCCATCAAACCTGAATAGAAATCATATTTAGATGAATGATGCCTGACTAGATCTGTGCAGGCACTCAATATGCATTGTATCAGAGTTATTATTGCTTTCCTCCATAGCCCTGAAATAAATTCTGTCAGAGCCTCAAGGAGTGTAAATCAAATGGATAAAAATGAGATGAGGATAAAACAAATGCAGTTCTCTGTCATTTCCTTGAATTTGAATTGTCTTGAACTCCTTAAATGTTTTAGTTAAACCTCAAATAGGATTTTCATCAAAGCTGAATCATATATTTTAATAAAAACAGTCAAGAATGCCATGGAATTTTTTGCAATATTTTTCAAAATAGGCGTCAGAAGTCAAGAAATATCTACAAATCTGCCACTTATGTCATTCCAGCTCACCAGCAGTTAGAACTGAAGAAACTACGACGGATCTGAAGAATAGAATGTTGTGATCACGTTACCTTGATGTCAAAATCTTCAGACACTTGCTGCATTTAATATTAAATAAAAAACTGAAGTGTAAAACAATGACCTGTTAAGGACCACATTGTCTTACTGTGTTAGACATGTTAACACTTGTATGTATGTGTATGTTAAGAGCCAACTGTTGTTCAGTTTGGGATCTTAGGAACAGTGATCCTCGTGGAGGATTGAAAGCATGTGTTTTATGGAAGGGTTCTGATCATTGAATGCCTTTTTACTTTACTTTGGTTCCTACCATTTCAGTCATTTAAAAAATGTATATTCATTTTTAGTACTTTTGGTATCTCTACGAGTAGCCAGGTTAGGCTCTGGCAACCCTGTGACCCCAAAAAGGGATGGATGGATGGATATGGATGATGGATGGATGGATGGATGGATATGGTGTTTGGATAGATGGATGGATGGATAGATATGGATTGATTGATTTTGGTTGATTTGATTTGATTTTTCCAACATGCCAATAACAATTCAACAAAGAAATATAATAAAAAAAATCAAAGAAAAGAAAAACATCTTGAAAACATAACATTAACAAAGGATGGATGATGGATGGATGGATGGATAGATATGGATGATGGATGGATGGATACGGTTGTTGGATGGATGATATGGAGTGATGGATGGATGGATGGAGTGATAGATGGATATAGATGGATGGATGGATATTTACAAACTGACAACTCACTTCAGTTATGTCTAGAGACGATTCATGATGCACCGTTTTCATGTATTTTCTCCCAATCTAACTTCTGGAAGCGAGATACTTATTACAACTTCAGTAACATCTTTCCTTCCTCTCCCTCATTTGTTGTTTTTACTCATTTAGTCGGATTTGTCTGGAGCAGCAACCCTACACCAGGCCAGGAGGGATCAAGTCGTGGATGCTTGCAGGACCTACAGCGCATCGAGTCGAAAGCGGAGAGTACTCACGCCTGGAGACCTTAAACACCTTGTGGTGGATGAAGACCACGAGCTCATCTACTGCTATGTTCCCAAGGTGGCCTGTACCAACTGGAAAAGGGTCATGATGGTGCTCACAAGCCGAGGCAAATACACGTGAGTGAGATGAAGAGATTTAGAGCTGAACGTAGTGGAGCTGAAGATTTTGCAGGATGATACATTCATGGAAGAACGTTGCATTCACACTGGATGCGGCCGGAGCGTCAAATTTGATGCTGCATCATAGAAAACATGGATGATGCTGAGTGAGTAGCTTGGATGGCGACCTGTCAAGGGTGTGCCCATCCTTCACCCAACAGTAACCGGGGTAGCCTCCGGCAACCCCATGGCACCAGCGGGTTAAGAAAATGGATGGAAGTTCAGGACGATAATCCTCGCATTGAGCGGCCATACTGAATTTATTGTTCTACCCTTTGATCTAGTCACTGAAAATGTCGCATACCCAAAGTTTGAGTCCCTGATCGGTTGATGCCGGCATTACGTCCCAGGACCTCAGATCACGTCTGTACATTGACATAACATTGAAACTTGATGCCCCATGAGTGCTGGCCGCGTCCTGTGTGAAGACACCTCAAGAGTGGCTTAAATGGTTTTTAGATTATTGGTCTGCCATGTATGTCTTCTACAAAGCTGTCTATTATTATTGACGTGTTTTTGTAACTCTACTCAACAGAGACCCAATGAAAATCCCTTCTAATGAAGCTCATATTCCTTCCAACCTGAAGACACTGAATCAGTACAGCATTTCCGAGATCAACCACCGCCTGAAGAACTACCTCAAGTTCCTCTTTGTCCGGGAGCCCTTTGAGAGGCTGGTCTCAGCGTACCGCAATAAGTTCACCCTGAAGTATAACTCTTCTTTCCACAAGCGCTTCGGCACCCGCATCATAAGGCGCTACCGTAAGAATGCAACACAGGATGCCTTGGTCAACGGGGACGACGTCAAGTTCAAGGAGTTCATCGAGTACCTAGTGGATCCAGCCACCCAGAAAGACGGTCCACTGAACGAGCACTGGCAGACGGTCTACCAGCTTTGCCACCCCTGTCACATTCACTATGACATGGTGGGAAAGTACGAGACTCTAGAGGACGATTCAAACTACTTGTTGGAACTGGTGGGCGTCGGCAACTTCCTGCGCTTCCCAAGCTATGCCAAATCCACTCGCACCACTGACATCATGACTGCTCAGTTCTTCAGCAATATCAGCAGCCAACAGCAGATTCAAGTTTACCAGCTGTACAAGATGGACTTCCACATGTTTAACTACTCCATACCCAGCTATCTACGGCTGGACTAACGGATAACAGAGCTGGAACTCTGAGTGTGTCTGCTGTGTTCAAAAAAGTTTGGGCAGTAAGAAATGACTGTTAAAGCTGTCACTGTTGTGAAAATGATACATGAACAGGACTGACTGAAGCAACGGAGGCTTGTGGAAGAACGTGCAGTCAGCAGAAGCACTGATTAGAAGGGAATGTGTCTAAAAGGACCGAGCGCATGCAAATACTGGAATGTGTGGGTGAAGCAGGTCTTCAAGGTGTTTAATAAAGGGGAGCTTATCCTCAGGGGACGGACTCACAGAGGGGCTCTTCTGACCATGTTTCCTACAAACTGCTGACAAATACGCCTGTTTCCGATTCTGCGGCATCACACGCACCCTGACCCCGAACAATCATGGAGGCTCAGCGCATCTTCTTTCCCTTGATCAATAGACAAACTCAGTCAAATTGTAAAGTAGTTTGTGCCCTCAGAGTCAACACCTTCTCCGCTTAAAGGACTCCTTCTAATTTAAAGCTTCTGATTTCACTCTCGAAACCTCTCCAGCTGTAACTAAATTGTTTAAGTTTAACTTTATATTATTGGAACTCCTGTTTTACACCTTGAGGCTTTAGTGAGATCAGCGACTCCTTCTTGTAGCATCCATTTATGTGGAAAGCAAGCAGACAGCAGAGAGACAGCTGAGGAGGTTTTAAAAGGTTAAAAGATAACCGCTACCCTCACCAACATCTTTATATAATTTAATGTCCTTTCTGTTGTTAAGGTTTTATGAATGATTGCTGCGAGCAGCAATCACAGATTATTTAATTTGCTTTATATGTTAGAAGAAATAGTTTTTTTTTTAGTTGATTAACATGTCTGTAAAGTTAAAGTGATCTGTCAATCTTAAATCTTCAAATCCAGCCCGGTGTTGTTATTTCTGATGCTTTATTGCATGGCTTTGTCCTTCTGTGTCTGAGTTTCCACAGATTTACTGCTCCCTATTCATTAACAGGTGCCAAACAGTCGGTGCCAAACTAGCTGAAAGGCTTGAAGTCAGTGCCATTTAGTAAATCAGTCGAAGGATACCTGTCCCCAGAATCCTACAGTATGAACAGGAACACAAAAACAACAGATTACTAAAAGAAATCTGATGTAATGCATGAAATCAGAGGCTAGTTTATAGACGTTAATGCTGTTTTGTCAAGGGTATCAGTTAGGGTATTACAATTGCAGGAATAGTCACACCTGCCCACCAGGTGTTCTAAAACGCTAAGAGACTAGTTTCGTTATTTTTTTCTCAAAAAGTAACCGTGTAAAAACACAAGTACAGTGGTTCCTCGCTATAACACAGCTCACATTTCATGATCTTGAACTTTAGCTGACTTTTTAGTGCAATTTTGCATGATTGATTGGCCATAGACCAAGAGTGTCAAACTCAATCGCACAAGAGGCCAAAATCCAAAACCCATTTTAGGTCGCGGGCCGAACAAGATAAACATTTATTGAATTCACTAAATTACATTTTTTAAAATGCTAAAAGCTTAACTTTTTAACATAACTATGAATAAAAACAGACAAGAATATTATTCCAGAATAAATTAATTTAAACCCTAAATAACTTTCAATCTTTTACTCTCCATAAAAATATATTTTGTCAATATTACACAAGTTAGAAATAAGTGCAAGATAACATCAGGCCATTAATAACAATAAAAGGAAATGAGCTGAAGGGCCTGATATAATTAACTGGAGGGCCGGATCCGGCCCCCGAGCCTTGACTTTGACACGTGTCATAGACTAAGGAGAGAAAATAGACTCACCGCGATTTGTGTGCGCTTGATTCTTGATTTGTGCATAACGTTTGAATTTGTGTGTACGTAATTCTTGATCTGTAACTCATACAATATATTTTGCTGCATAACTACAAACAATTTGTGCGTAATTTTTAAATATTTGTTTGTACAGCTGTTGTAATTTTAACTTGTGCATGTGTAATTTGTATTTTTTGGATTTTCATTATTCTGTACTTATGCATAAAATGCATTGTATGAGTTACAAATCACGATTTACGCACGCACAAATCAGGGTGAGACTATTTTCTCTCCATAATAGACTTTTGTCAATCGATGTCCTTCCATACCAGGTCTACAGAATAGAGGATCTTTATTTTCATCCTACAACTTATAAGGTTTGAACTTTGATAGTTTAAGCAAGGAAGAAATGCCTTAGAACATTTATAATAATTCTTAAACTACGTTTTTTAAATAACCATATTTTTTGGACCATAACACACACACATTTGAGGACCATGACATGAAATAAAAACTATGTGGTATAACAACATTGCAGATTTTGTTTATTGTGGGATATTTTAAGAAGATAACGAGGGACCACTGTAGTACCTTTTTTTTTAAATTGATCCAAACGATACCCAACTTGTAAATCTCCTCAAACTTCCCTTGTGTCCTGCTCCATAAATGGACATCTGGATTTAATAGAAATGAACTACCAGCTGTTCCTGCTGCTTCAGTTCTTGTTCTCCACAAACACAACAGTAGTTGTCTCAGCACGACTTCCTCCTGGGTCAGGAGCACACGCTTAGTCTTCTTTTGTGCATTCGCCATCCTGCTGATGCTAGTGGCGCGCTATAACTTACTCAGCAGTTGCGAGAGTGTGTGGTGCTTAAACTGCCTATTTAGTGTAGAAAAGGGTAAATGAACGATACACTGGAGACCTTTTAGCTTGCAAACATCCTATTACGGACTCATCCTTTTACTTTTTACCTTGTTGCAAAAGGAACCCTTTGTGTCAACAATCCATGCTGATTATACAGGGAAGAAAAATAACTTTTTTTTTATCAAGGTGAAAAAAGAAAATTCTAGTTAATAAAATCCTATAACTCTTAAAGATTTGTAAGTACATAAACTATACATACAGATACAGAAAAATAGAAGCAAAAGAACTGGAAAATCAGTGGTGAATGCTTTATCAGCAATAAACTAGTTGAGTTTTACAGTATAATGCCAGTTGGAAATGATGGACCTGCAGCTCCTTCTCGAGGCCATGTCACACAGCCACTACGTACATTTTAAGTAAAGGAAATTTTGGTTTTCATGATAAATACATGATGTACATAATTAATAAGTGTGTGCAGATGTCTGCCAGGGGTTTTGGTCCAAAGGTTTTTACATGAATTCGTTTCTGAGGTGTTAAAAATTTTTGGTTAGTTGAAAAGGACGCAGTTTATGGCTACTTTATGTAGTTTATATGCAGTAATTACATAAATAATACGCATGTGATCACCCTCGTAGTGTCTATAGTACTAAAACCAGTAAAAAGAACCAATATACATAGTACCAACAACACCAGTAAAAAAATTACAAGTTAAATTGAATGCAATTGTTTCTTTTTTGAGAGATGACTATGCAAATTTGTGGCTTTCTATGACCGTTCTACATATCTCCATTTCCTTTACTCACTAAAATGTGGCGTAGCTTTCAGCTAGCTAAACTTTGTTCCAAAAGAAAACAAGACGTGTCCTTTTTGATGCATTTTTGTAATCAAAAAGTACAAAGTGAAACTGTAAAATACAGAAATAAAAGCAATAACTTGATTCTTTTTTAAAAAGCAAGGACATTAAATGAATTTAAGTAGTTTTAGCTTTCACGATGAATCGCTTCTGACAAACTGAACAAGACTGTCCCAGCACAGCATTTATAATGTCTAACTTTGAAATTTTAAACAAAGCATGACGTCAAAAAATAAAAACTCATTCAAACCCTACCTGGACAGTGTTGCTCAGCAGGTTTTGAATTGAAGACGGGCGGGACATCAGCTCCCTGCATCAAGCTGTATTTTCTCATGCCCGGGAAAACACTGTAGTACGTCCGGTTGGTGCGACTTGCCAAAATAAGAGCGGTGGTTTCAAAATAAAAGTCTCTAAATGAAAATAAAAAAACGTGCCTGAAAGGCAGAACAGTCAACGTTGTTTAACGGACGTTTCAAGCATGTATCAACTTTTGTTTTGCGTATTTGGCTCACATATCACACTAAAATTACATATTTGACAAACAAATCACTAATAAATTTCATATAAACAGTACAATAATCGGGTATTGTGTGGCTGTGTGACATGGTCTTTACACTACAGGTGTAAAGATAAGATACCTAATTATTACTCCAGAAGTCTACAGGACAACTCTATTTTGTCACTCTATTACATGTCTACTACAAATCTACTTGTAGACATCTAATCTTGGGATATGCTTAGATACTTTTGTACTAGTAAAAAAAATCTTCACTGAATCCATTTTGGGTTCAAAGGTTCCAATCTACAAGGATCCAGTCGTTTCATGTAATAGAAGCGTTTTGTTTGAAAGAACTGTAATATTTATGTGTTTATCAACGATGTCTACTATCAGACTGACAATCTGCTGCCCTGATTAAAGTAGCATACAATGTATTTAAAAAAATGTTTTTCTCCTAATTATAGTACTGTATTTTAAATTACTGTCATTTTTTGACTATTAGTCGGACTCACATGAAGCACTAAAACAGGCACATAACGTCAAATGACTACGCTACTCAGAATGCCTAAAGGGGTCAAGAGGCAGACAATTAGGTGAAAGTCTTTCAAGTAATTGAAAGTAATTCTTAAAACGCAAAACAAAACTCTCACTTGTACATTTCTTTAAGCGCAGTAGGTACCACTCCACCAGACTCCTGTCTATAATACCCATAATGCTCCAGTAATCCATCAAGCAGTCCACTTCATCAAAGTTAAACTTAAACGGATTTTTGAGTGCCGTGTACCACTGGGAATAAGTTTAAGGTCAGTAAGCACAACAAAAGTACAATAAGTATTCTTGGATATTCTAATGATCTGTAATTTGGAAATAGTCTTTTGAGAAAAATATAAAATTTTAGCTAACAAAGACATTTGCTGGACATTGAATTTTGATTATGGTTCTATATCAAGCTAAGTCCAATTAGCAAAGGTGCTGACAATTACGTTCACAAGTGGTTGATTCCGTATTATTGTATGAGAACACAACCAAACCATGTTGACAGTATTTTTTGCTGTAGCTGGAACCAACAGAGCATGTAGTGAAAACAAAATAATAGAAAGGAGTGGATGACAATATTCGAACCAGTAAAAAGTGAAGACTAGCAAAAAAAAAAAAAAAATGGTTACTGTTGTAAACCCAACTTGAACTGACTCTGTGCGTCTTAACCACAACTCCTCCTCATATCATAAACGTTCCCAGCGTGAGGTAATCACCAGAACGCCTGGACTTTCTCTCTAAAGCAAATGTTTTGATTTGGTTATCAAGCTCAAATATTATGTTAATGCACATGTTTCCAGTCCATTTCTGGTCAATCACATTAACAGCTCTCACTGTTAGTGTTACTAAATCATCACTAATCTGGAGCTTTTTTCTTTTTTATCTGTTTTGGTTTCCAGCTTAGATATGAGTCACGCTGTCCAACCTTTTTATTCAAATATCAGCATGAAGCTGCACATGAACTTAAATACCCTAACCGACTACCATTTATATGTTTATTTTTTTCAATTTGATCAGAAAATGTGCACATTATGTATTCAGCACAGATGGACAAACCCAGGAGCGTGTGCGTGCTCCCTCTCTGCAGTCAAAGACTTTACACTTTTGGACTCGATGACATTCAGACTGCTGTTTTATGGTATTTATTTTGCTTTGTTTCACGAAGATGTGTCTGGATTTAATATTAAATGACTCGTATCAGTTGCCTCATCCACACAAAGGAACACACTACTGATTTGTGGCATGATTGTTTCTCTGTGCCTTTCATTCACAGCAACACAGAGACATGAAAATGCTGTTGGACACTTCAACATGATACAGCAGTCGGCATTGAGTTGGTTTAAACCCCCCAGGCGTGCAGTCATTTTTACCATCTATCACCAGGTTGCTATCAGTTGAAAGAAAGTTGCTTTTGCACAAAACAGTTTGATAATAAATTGAATATCTGTTAAAGTGAGCCTTTAAACAGACAGAATTTTTTTGTTTTTGACGTAAAGTAATCTTCATAATAAGATTTTGCTGTTCAAAGTCAAGATTAATTTGCTTTATATAGATTTTCTGGTTGTTTTTGGTTTGATGACTTGAGATACTAATCATGTAAAGTACAACGTGGGGTCCACTTCTGTGGTATCGGTATGATCTCAAACTGCACGGGCTTTAGGAGCATTTTAACAGCATTTGGACATCGTAATAAGATATTAAAGTGAGATTAAAACATTTGTTTTCTACAAACACTCATTCAAACAGTAAAGCCTTGAAGGCCTTTCTTAAAATCTGGTCATCTGGGTTAAACAAAAACAAAAATTTGAGAAACTTCCTATCAAATTTGCTCTGTTTGTTTAACTGAGATTCCATAAGAAATGGTCAGTAAAAAGTGAAACGTTGGATAATTAACAAATATTCTGTCATTTATTACATTTAAAATGATTCGTTTGTATCAAATCAATATTTTGTGCCAATGGTTTTCGCAACTCAAACATTTAATTAGATAAAAACTCATATTTTTTAAGTGTTACTAATTATAGAAGTTTTGTTAATTGATCCATCTTTTCACCTTTTACAGTGTAAGTCAGAGTAAATTATTGGGATTGTTGTGTTTTTAGCTATAGTCGGAGTACTTTGCAACCCTGTGGTTTATGATGCCAAAGTAAGCACACACTGTGGATCGTGCAGTGCTTACGTATTGATCCGAAACAGTTTTTTTAAAGATTTTGAATATTTGATTTTGTTTCAAAGAAACTCAATTTAAAACGTCAGTATTTACACAAACCTGAGAATAATGACTAGCAGTTTTGAAAGCAATGTGGTACAAAGCATTCTAGTTAATAAGAGGAAGTTTTGTTTAAGTCTTAACACTTGAACGGTTGATTAGATTGCATTGACCTCTGTAGCAGGTTACTTCTTGTCGTCTGTAAGACTTCTAAACTCCATCCTTGAAGACTGTAAAATCAAGAGAAAAGGGAAAATAAAATGGCTATCCATCTTTACTTGCAGCTTTTGCTACAATACTTATCATTTTGCTTTTATGAAAACTATTTTAAACACATGTCAAGCCAACACTGCAAGCATTGATTACAATTTGTACAGAGGATTAGTAAAACTGAAAGGGCTTGACTCTTTTTTAATTTCTGCACATCATCAGTGGATCTCCTGGGTTTCCATGTATCTGTGTTGCCCTGACATCATCCTCCCTCTGAGCTGAGGTTGCGGCTGCACATGTTGCCAGAAGGCATCGGTGCTTTACCCTTCTCCCTCCTGTAATGTCTGTTAACACAATAATAAAACAACTTTTTGCCTTCGTGAATCTTCGATTTACTGACAGACAACAGTTCCTCACTTTCATCATTGCAGCAAATTTCCTGTCTTTTTATGTGTTTGTTCTATTGTGGTCATTTGGCTAAAACGTGAACTACTGCTTATATGCTGAGTGCAAGAAAACTGGTTTGTGTAGCACAGGGGTGTCAAATTCATCCGCACATGGGGCCAAAACCTAAAGCACACCTTAGGTCAAACAGGATAAACATTTATTGAACTTAAAAACCGTAACTTTTTAACATTATTAAGAACTAGATATTAACCATTACCTGTGATAATGCGAAATCCAGAATAATGTTGGATTTTAAGTTTATGAACTAAAACAGAGCTGAATGCTACTTTCACCAGAGTAAACAAATCTTCGTGTTGGTGATGCTTCCTGTTTTCAAATTAAAACTAGAGAGTGCTTTTTTTCTCCATTTAAAAATTATACTGAAATTCCGCTCACTGACATAAGGTCTAAAAAAATGAATTTATCACCGGAGCGTACATTCTTTTGGTTTTGGTAACTCTTTAACAGTTGACGCAAATAACGTAACTCCAGCGTATTCTGAAGCAGAGAAACGCAGTCTTGGGCTGATGTGCTGCTCTGCACAGCTAAAGGGCGGATATGGTCAACGTAAATCAGCTGATTCTGTCACGGGAAAAAAGTGGACTTTTTATGCTGGATTTGCACCAATATGTAATGCTTAGATTATAAAGTGATGCAGAGCTTTGAGGATGGAAAAACTGTGGAGAACATTTTCAGGATTTGTAGTGAAATGATCAAAAACAACAAGGATTTTTAATGTTTTTATGCTGTTTATGTTACCACTGAACTTAACCAGAGGGTTGACAGACAAAAAAAAAAGAAAACTTGTTTAAATTGACAAACACCATTTCTTTCTACTTAGTAGTAGAAACCCCTAGTAGATAGTGATTTGATGATATAATTTTAATTTTTTTACATCTAGTAAAAAGACATACCCAAAGTAACAAATATATTAAAAAGTAAGAATCGTGGTTCGATTTCCACCTAAGAAAGAATCCACAGCCCTAGTCTCCTCTCTTCGTTACCCAGGATCCACACTGAGTCCACTGCTGCTCCTCTGTCCTGGAATAGCACTTAGAACTCTATCTGATGCTGATTGTAATAAAGAAAGGGGGATATGGTATTCTTGAGCAGATTGTAAATTTGACTTATTTTTATAATTGTATGTTCTTATGTGTGCTAAAGTCTCTTGGCCAGGTCTCTCTAGAAAAGCGGTTTTATCTCAAGGATCTACCTGGAAATAGCAGCTGGATGGCTCAGTTGGCCGCTTGTGGGACTGGTGCATTAATACTGGTGGTATCAGGGTCAGAGTCTTTGTGCGGGTCTCCAGCCCAGATAAAACACAGGGTTGTTTAGGAAGGGCATCTGGCGTAAAACTTTGCCAAACCAAATATGCGACTCAGTGGAAACAGTTTCACTGTGGTGACATCTGAAGGGATAAGGTAAACAACAACATCTCAAGAGACTTCATGATACAATAAAGAATTTTTTTTTTATTTATAAAAGCAATTTTAAAATATGACACATGAAGAAACTCGTTACCTTAAACAGAATAGGTTCTCCTCTTTAGCGAGAACATGGCTCTGAATCAGAAAGGATGGAAAGACTGTAATACAACTGCAAACACTCCAAGTGCCCTGCTGTAAACACGGTGCACCAAAATAACAGGGAATGAAGTTTTGATGGGTGACTGAGTGCAGCCATTCATCTGTCTTGGAGGATACACACATACTCACACACACACACACACTCTGTAGTGTTTTTTCCCCCCGTCTGACCTTGTGGTCCTGATTTTGGAATAAACACTGGCCTTCCATACCCTATCCAGGGATAAACCCTGTCATTAGGAACCCGGCAGTGCAGTGTGCATGATACACATTTAGGTGAAAGCTAAGCAGACAGAAAAAGAAACTTCAGCATCTCCGCCAGGCTGTGGTGGAGTGGGCAGCAATGTTGGAGCATCGGAGCCAGAAGTTCAAGGGAGTCGAAGCATCTTATAAGAAGAGCTGTTCTGTGCCTGAAACCTCATGGACAACACTGCACTTCTATTGCGCACTGCACAAAAGGAACCACAAGACTTTTTTATATACTTATTCCTTTTTATACAAAACATGACAAGTATATAAAAATGAAAAGATTATATAACGAACATAACATAAAAAATAGAAAACAAACAGGGGAAAAAAACAGAAAGAAAGAAAAAATCTCAGTTCATATATTTGTTAATGAATAGCAGTAAGGTATTTGTATATATATATGTATACATAGATTAATCGCAAGTTAACTATGGACAATGCGATTAATTGCATTAAAAAATGTAATCGCCTGACAGCTCTAATATATATATATATATATATATATATATATATATATATATATATATATATATATATATATACGTATATATACTAGAGAAATACAGACATAAACAACTGTCAAATTAGAAGTAATATACAGAAAAGTTACAATTCAATTCTAGAATAGGTAAAAAAATATAATATATTATAAATAATGATATAATATTATAATAATATAAATTAATATTATAATAATATAGTATAAATACATTAAGTTAATGCATAAAAAGTTAGCGCTCAGATAAAACTTAAAAAATACTTGAATCCAAATGTTAATTTTAATTTCAAGTGAATAATGTACTAATGTACTGTTTGCATTGAATAAAGCTGAGAAGAATAAAAAAACAAACAAATGAAAAAAACTCAATCACAATTTTAGATTGTAAGAAAACCTTTTCAAACCAATAATACACCAGTTTCACTTCTGGGCAAAGCCTAATTGAAGAGCACCTTTCATAAAATATCAGTTCTATCTCCATGATGCTGCTCACATGAAATGTAGATTACTAAATCAAAACTAAAGTTTTTGCTTTGCACTACATCTCTATTTTAAAACAATCTCCATAAATATGCATGTCTGAAGTTCAAAATCACTTGAGTGGGTCAAGCTTTACTCTCCTCTTTAATTCGATGAAAGAAAGTTCATCAAATTAAGTGCAGCTGTTCTGTTCCTGGTCATAGTGATTCATCTCCTTTAGCTCTGAGAGCTTTTTGACACAAGCCTGGTTTGTAGCATCTATTCCATAAGTATATGTAATATATATATATATATATATATATATATATATATATATATATATATATATATATATATATATATATGAATTGATGTCTTGTCAAGTTTTGAAACTATCAGGTCTATGGAGTATTGGGGGCTGATTAATTTTTTTTTTACTTAGGCTGTAAACATTTGATATTCTTGACACAGATAATTTTGTCTCCTTGCTTGTTGTTATATTTTCAATGCAGTGATGTTACTATGAGAGACGGAGTCAAACTGGTGCAGTGCCAAAGTTGATGCTTGCACATAAATGAGTTTACCATTAGAAAACCTCGCGCCATACGCTGTTTTATGAACTCGCTCTACGCTGTTTTATGAACGCGCTCTACGCTGTTTTATGAACGCGCATTACGGTGTTTCACGAACGCGCTCTACGCTGGTTTACGAACGCGCTATACGCTGTTTTGCGAACTTGCTAAACGCTGTTTTACGAACGCTCTAAATGCTGTTTTATGAACGCGCTCTGCGCTGTTTTATGAACGCGGTCTACGCTGTTTTATAAAACCGCTCTACGCTGTTTTATAAACGCGCTCTACGCTGTTTTATGAACGCGCTCTACGCTGTTTTCTGAAGGCGCTCTACGCTGTTTTATGAACGTGCTCTACGCTGTTTTATGAACGCGCTCTACGCTGTTTTATGAACAGGCTCTAATGCTGTTTTATGAACACACTCTATGCTGTTTTATGAACACGCTTAACGCTATTTCATGAACGCGCTCTACTCTGTTTTATGAACGCGCTCTACGCTGTTTTATGAACGCGCTCTACGCTGTTTTATGAACGCGCTCTACGCTGTTTTATTGAACGCGCTCTAGGCTTTTTTATGAACGCGCTCTACGGTGTTTTATGAACGCGCTCTACGCTGTTTAATGAACGCGATATACGCTGTTCTTTGAACACGCTCTACGGTGTTTTATTAACTTGCTCTACGGTGTTTTATGAATGCGCTCTACGGTGTTTTACGAATGCGTTAAACGCTGTTTTACGAACTCACTAAACGTTGTTTTACGAACGCGCTAAACGCTGTTTTATGAACGCGCTCTGCGCTGTTTTATGAACGCGCTCTACGCTGTTTTATGAACGCGCTCTATGCTGTTTTATGAACGCGCTCTACGCTGTTTTATGAAGGCGCTCTAAGCTGTTTTATGAAGGCGCTCTAACTGTTTTATGAACGCGCTCTATGCTGTTTTATGAACGCGCTCTACGCTGTTTTATGAAGGCGCTCTAAGCTGTTTTATGAACGGGCTCTATGCTGTTTTATGAACACGCTCTATGCTGTTTTATGAACACGCTAAACGCTATTTCATGAACATGCTCTACGCTGTTTTATGAACGCGCTCTATTCTGTTTTATGAACGCGCTCTACGCTGTTTTATGAACGCGCTCTCCGCTGTTTCATGAACGCGCTCTACGCTGTTTCATGAACGCGCTCTACGCTGTTTTATGAACGCACTATACGCTGTTTTATGAACTTGCTCTACGCTGTTTTATGAACGCGCTCCACGCTGTTTTATGTACGCGCTCTACGCTGTTTTACTAACGCGCTCTACACTGTTTTATGAATGTGCTCTACACTGCTTTATGAACGCGCTCTACGCTGTTTAATGAACGCGATATATGCTGTTCTTTGAACGCGCTCTACGGTGTTTTATGAACGCGCTCTACGGTGTTTTATGAACGCGCTCTACGCTGTTTTATGAACGCGCTAAACGCTGTTCTATGAACGAGCTCTACGCTGTTTTACGAACGTGCTCTACACTGTTTTATGAATGCGCTCTACACTGTTTTATGAACGCGCTCTACGCTGTTTAATGAACGCGATATACGCTGTTCTTTGAACGCGCTCTACGCTGTTTTATGAACGCGCTCTACGGTGTTTTATGAACGCGCTCTACGCTGTTTTATGAACGCGCTCTACGCTGTTTTATGAACGCGCTCTACGCTGTTTTATGAACGCGCTCTACGCTGTTTTATGAACGTGCTAAACGCTGTTTTATGAACGCGCTAAACGCTGTTTCATGAACGCGGTCTACGCTGTTTCATGAACGCGATATACGCTGGTCTTTGAACGCGCTCTACGCTGTTTTATGAACGCGCTCTACGCTGTTTTATGAACACGCTAAACGCTGTTTTATGAACCTGATCTACGCTATTTCATGAACACGCACTATGCGGTTTCATTGTTATGGTTGGGTGTTTTTTCCTTTCTTGGTTCTGGTTTTGTTTCTTTGTGCTTGTTTTTTCTTTTTCTTTGTGCTACTACAGGGTGGCGAAGGGCAGGAGGCGTGACTTCCTCTACCTGGTGCCCTTGGACACCTGCTTCCCATCTTTAGTTTATGCACCTATAAAAGCCTATCCCTGGCTCCTCCAACCTCCCACGTTATTTTCGTTCAGTTCGACCTCTTCCTGGTTCCAAGTAAAGCTTTTGCTGGCCTAGCTCCCTGCCTCCGCTGCCAGTCTTCTTCACTTGGTCATTTTTGTAATTGTGAGGCTAATCAACCATCACTGCTTATCCATCACATCTGATTCTGCTCTGGGATCTGACTACTACTTACCTTGACATTCAGGAACACACTCCACGCGGTTTCATGAGCATGCTCTACATAATTTCCATAACAGCCGGTGGTGTACACACCGAACCAGCACCAGACAATCAGGTTGCCGCAGGAACGGTATTCTTCTTCTTTTGTGTTTTTACTGTTTACTAGCGCTCGTCCGCCTGTTACAATTGGTCATATTATTCCGACCGGGCAACAAACTGCAATTATTAATTTCTCCTTTATGATTATGTTTACAACACTTGGCACTTCCATGTTTTAAAGCGGACATCACTCACACGTCACTACCAAACCCGAGTCCTTGATTGGTCACAGTGACAAGTTGCTACAATTAAGCATGAAAAAGTCAGTCTGACAAGCACTTTTGGGATGTGGTGGAACAAGAGATTGTTATCATGGATGTGTAGCCGACAAATCTGCAGCAACTGTGTGATTCTATCATGTCAATATGGACCAAACTCTCTGAGGAATGTTTCCTTGTTGAATCTAAGCCACCAAGAATTAATGCAGTACTGAAGGGGAAAAGTGGGTCCAACCAGTACTAGCAAGATGTACCTAATAAAGTGGCCGGTGAGTGTATTTATATTCTTTTGTCACATTCTACGTTCTGTTTTATGTCTTCTAAGAAGCTCCAAAGACCAAACAATCTGATTTTGTTTAGTAAAATCAGCTTCCAGTCAAGACAACTTCAGCATGGGTGAAAAATGACTGCGTTGGCTGTGGCAAGGCCTGCCATTATAGTGCTTTGTTTTTCATGAATCAAACATTTGTCAGAAAACTGTAAACCTGCAAAGAAAGGCTGTCTGGAAGGAAGGGTGGTGTTTTGCAAGTTCATTGAACCTTTCCAACATTTGGTTTAAAGTTTTCATAGAATTAAAATGAGTTTTTGTGGAGTCAAAGTGAAAAAAAAATACAGTGTAACACTAATAACAAAAGAGTAACTTAACTGACTTGTCAAAGGCTGGTAAAACTGATACAACTAAACTTTACTGTTACATTTTAAAGTACAAATAAAGAGTTTTTAAAAGACTATTCAAATATTTAAACTAAAAAATAATGTTTATTTAAATATGTTTAAATAACAATTGTTTATGTTGCTCAATATTACCACATAAACAGGATTCACACTGGTATTTGTCCAATAACATAAAATCATAAAATATGAACAGTAGTTGGCTGATTGCTAAACGAAACTCAACAGAACTAAACTAAACTGGGCCTGCCTGCCTTTAGACCACATGTGTCAAAGTCAGGGGTAATTCTAGATCATTTTATGTTATTAATGGCCCAATGTTATCTTGCACTTATTTCCGACTTGTATAATTTTGATCAAATATATTTTTGTAGAGAGTAAAATCTTGACGATTATTTAAGATTTAAGTGGATTTATTCTGGAATAATATTCCTGCCTTTTTATTATTCACAAATATGTTAAAAAGTTGCGGTCTAAAAGTTTTAAAAATTGTCATTCAGCTAGCTTTTTGGATTATTTTATATTTTCTAAGATTTTTTAGGCCACTCTGGAGTATAGCTAGCAGTTTTTGGTAATTTAGGCTTTTTTTTTTGCAGTTTTTTAAGTTTTTAGGCTGATTTGGAGTTTAGCTAATATCTATGCACTAGCTGTTTTGGCTAATTTAGGCTTTTTTGCAGTTTTTTAATGCTATTTTTTCAGCTACATGCTAGCTGTTTTGGCTAATTTAGGCTTTTTTTGTTTTTAGGCTGTTTTGGAGCAATTAGCAATTAGCAATTTTATCAGCTACATGCTAGCTGTTTTGTCTAACCTAAGTTTTTTTATTTTAGTTTCTTTTAAGCTATTTTGGCATTTATCTAATATTTTAGCTTGCTATCAGCTTCAACATTTCAGCTATCAACTTCAGTGTTTTCAGCTTACAGCATTCACACTAGCATTCTCTCAGGTAATGATATATATCTAGTTTATAATTATATTAAAATGAAAAAAAATGTTTTAGCGTTCAATAAATGTTTATCCTGTTTTTGGATTGTGGATTTCGGATTTAGACCCTCCTTCTCAGTAAGGAAAAGCTCCTAAAAAAAAACCAACCAAACAAAACAAAAAAAACATTTCTAGGAGAAAAAAGGAAAAACCGTAAAAAAAATTAGACATGTGTCTCATTTTTGTTTTACAGAATTGGACAAATAATGAGTTCTTTTGTTGCGCAACCTTTTTAGTCAATAACTGATCAAATTCTTAATGTTGGTGAGATGTTTGTGACTTCTACGGGTCCACTCCTCATGATCAAACTGCTCACACTGTCTGGTTTGAAGGGTGTCTTCTGTAAACATTTTTAGATCAGATAATTTTAGATAATTACTGACTGGTATGATGATGATGTCACCTAAAAACCAACATAGAATTAGTATGTTTGTTATGAAGCCAAAAAGCTTTTTAGCTTTACATTTCTAGAGAAGTTTTATTAAATTGTGATACTTGTGGTCTGTTTGTGTTTTCAGCTTTGTATTGTAGTTGTAGAGTCTGAGAGTGAGAGAGTGACTGACGGTACTCGCCCTCTCCAGACCTGAAGAGTTTGTTTCTGTGTTTTGCGGTTGATGGAGGGAACTGTGTCTTCTGGAGCCAAAACGCGATAAATGAAGATCGGATGCATCTGTGCCTTCTCTCAGGATCCCTCTGGGTGAAAACTGATGAACCGCTCGGTGTTGTTTGCAGGCTAGCACACACACAGCTGCAGCTGAGTCCTCCCCTCAGACTAAAGCTGACACCCCCCTCTCCTCCCTGTTTTAGGTTTGGTGCCAAATGAGATTGATAAGTGTCTAAATAAAGATGGATGGAATGGCGTTTCACTTAAGGATCGCTGAGCATCCTCCTCAGGCTGAGTCATCTGTCCTCTGCAACACTGCAATCCATCTTCTGCTGTCCAAAGCACACTCACCGTTCCTGTGAAATATGGAGGACACCTCACAGTGTGGGGGGGTCACGGTATCCAGGCCAGGAAAGGGAGTCTCTGCTGACTTGTTTCAGGTACCGGGAGTTTACTGATCACTGTACTTCCCAATGGCCGGATTATTTCTCTCAAACATAAATCGATTAGTTCAACTTATCAGCAGAACAATAAAATCGTCTGTATGACCTTAATGGTGATGCTTCTATGTTAAGGTCAGCCATGTTTGTCTGAGTAATGCTTTTATTTCAGATGATTCAGATGTAAGAAGGTGAAGGGCTCCCTGGAAAAGTCAAAGTAACTTTTGCTGCCTCAAATTAAATCAGATGATATTCAATCAAATTACAATGATTTAAATTAAATGAAATTAAATAAAACTAGATCAAATTAAATTAAATCAAATTACACTGAATCAAACGAAATAAAATTAAATTAAATTAAATCAATTTACAGAAAATTAAATTAAATCACATCAAATTACATTAAATCAAATTAAATTACATTGAATCAAACTACATTAAATAAAATTACAATGAATAAAATTAAATCAATTTACAGTAAATTACTTTAAATCAAATCAAATTAAATTGAATTACATAGAATCAATATAAATTACATTGAATCAAATTAAATTATATTGAATAAAACTACATTAAACTAAATTTAATGTATTTTAAATTAAATTACATTAGACTAAATTAAATTAAATCAAATGGATTTAAATGTAATTAACTTAAATTAATAAATAAAATACATTAATTTAAATTAAAATAATTGCATTAAATCAAACTACATTAAATCAAATCAAATGTAATTTAATTATATTACATTACATTCATCAAATTAAATCAAATCCATTTACATTAAAATAAATCAAATCACAGTGAATCAAATTAAATAAAATCAAATTACATTTAGTTTAATCAAATTAAATCAAATACATTCAATTTTATCTAATTAAAGTGATTTAAATTAAACAGAATCAAATTACACTACATTCAATTAAATCAAATCAAATGTATTAAAAAAAATCAAATTAAATCAAACTCTATCAAGTCAAAACAAATGTATTTATTGTCCCAAAGGAAATTTGTCTTGGACTTAAAGTGTCAGTGGCTGCAAACCACGTTTGCGCACAACTCTGTACAACAGCAAACAACACGATCATAAGTACACAAAACACATTCAGGATATTGGATGTGCTGTGCTGGAGTTACACACCTCAAAGAAAAAGTTTTTCACAGTAGTTCAATGTGACAAAAGACAAAAATAACAATAAAGTCTGAAGGGGTCAACTAATATTAAAACTCCTGCGCAGGTTAATGCATCTGGTATTAAAAAAGAGAGCTTATTTAACTTCAGGAGACATCATGAAAACTGCTGAGCAGACAGTCAGACCTGTGAATTTATTAGACTCAGTGGTCTATTTTACTTCAGTTTTTGCTGCTTTTAAACTGCTGAATGTGTCACATTGACTTCAGCCATACAAAAACAGTTAACAGATGAAGCAGCTATTGTTTTCTGCAACACTTTTACAGAGGAGACTCATAAGTGAACTCCTGACAGGCCGCCCGGACTTCCACTCCACATTATGAACCTGTCTGGATGACTTAGGTGTTGCAGCAGTCGTGAGGTGTGGGGGGGGTTGAGTTTCACAGCCACAGAGGTACTCGGTCGGAAAACTGCAGGACGAACATTAACTCTGAAAAGAGCTTTTGAGTTATAAGATCCAAATCAACCCAGTTAGAGAAAAAAATGAGTGAACAGCTGAAATGAATGTTTAAGAAATCCTGATGTGCTGTTTCCATAAAGAGACCGAACAGCTGCAGAGACTTGGTCCTGCTATCATTAGGCGTTGCTTGTTTTTAGTTTGTGTGGATACAATAGTGAATGCATCTGTTTGCTACTGGAAAAACACTTAGAAACAAGATTAATCATGTTTAGACCATTTAGAATCATATGTGTCAAAGGAAATTAAACTATTCTTATACTATAAAACAGCATTAGTGAGCAGAGTATCTGATGTCTCAACATTTTTATGCCTTTTAGGCTTGAAAATGTAAAAATTGTTGCAGTTATCACGAACAGTCGCAATTAAAACCGACCATTGTGGTAAGGACGCAATACGATTGATGCAATGGCTGATCGCCATGAGGTCTAGACATAAGGACACGTCATAAGTGAGTACAACGTACTGTATGTTAGCCTTACAAAAACTTCACGATACACTTACTATACACGGCAATACTAACTTCTATTTTCAATGAGGCTCAAGGGTAGGTCCTAAACTTCAGCTTCCAAACAGTCCAGCAGCCGAAATGATCTGGAAAACGCAGATCAAACCCACGTTTCACAGTCCTGCACATCCGCAAGGCGTTATCTCGCACTTTGTCAATTTTACCTCGTATTCTTCCGGGGCATAGGCGACTGCCTATAGTGCCGCCTACTGGAAGGGGCGCAAAATTACAATGATTATGCCATATATTTATGTTTTTTTTTTTTTTTTTTTTTACTTTTTGACACACCATTAATTTCCTGTTAAATGAATAAAAAAGGTAATAGCTGAAAACAAGAATAAATTAATTCAAAAAATTGACATACTGATTTTGCACTCCTTCCTGCCTGATACTGTCACCGTCTAAGCTAGTGGGGGGTAGTAGGCCGTGTTGTCGCTGTTGGTACTTCTTATAATCGTTAAGGATGAAAAAGCAACAAAACAAACCCTCGTGGACAGCTTTAAGGCCAAAAAAGAAAGGAAGAGGAGAAAAAACTGACTTAATTTACATTTGATTACTTGGAAATTCACCCCTTTCCTGCATTTCAGTCGAAAAATACTCTCGTTTTTGGTTGAAAGTATAACTGTATAACTGCCGATTTAGGTATTTTTTCTTCCTATTTTTAAAACCTCAACAACATAAATCTTCAAACCTTTAACACTGGAGGTGCCTCCAGCAAACCTACCACACAGATGAGTGTGTGCGTAGTGGTAAACTCTTCAGCCTCTCTATGTAAAGGTTGTTGGTTCACATACTGCTTTAGGGGAGTACTATGCTTAACAACTTTAATTTTGTAGAATAAATACATATTATCGCAACATATTCCAGGATTCTATGTTGTTTCTTTTTCCCAGATTGAGAGGGGGACAACAAAATTCCCTTTTCGCCTAGAGCACCATGCAGCCCAGGGCCGGCCCTGCTTTAGGCCCAAAGTTTCTGCTTTTTTTACATTTTAGAAAAGCTGAAGAAATGCTTTAAAGTTACCTCGAGTGTAAAAACTTCTCATTTTGACTGTGCTCATTTCCAAACCTTCATAAATTAAAAAAAATTAAAAAAGATGATTTAGTTCAACTATTTTTTCTGAAAACACACAGATGCATCCTGGGAATTTTATTTTGACTATGACTATGTATCTATCAAATACCTGCTGGGACACCAGGTATTGAAGTCTTTGATTGTGACCCTGTTCACCATCGTATCCCTGTACTCCTCAAATGAGTGAGTTTATCCATGACACTTCTACTATTAGACTGTGGTGTGTAGAAACACAACAAAACATATGATTCGTATATTTTTTATTAACATTTGTTTTATTTAAAAAAAAGGAAATATTTCTTGGCAAGGCAAAATGATCAGAATTGCAAAATTGTCATCAAAGTTTCTTACAGATACAGATTTTTGTTTTTTTTTTTGCATTGTTGATTAATAATAAGAAGACACACAGTAAACGTACACACTTTCCAAAACAGTTTTGACAATCTCATCATTTGGATTAAATACCCCCCTCCCCTCTAAACTTGTAAATGTTCAGTCTGGAAGACATAAGTGCCAACAGGTTTGCTGTGAAGAAGAGAGCTCCCAGCATCCTTCATAATCTGACTCAGGATCCACCAGCAGGTTAATCATTTGATCAAAATATTAAAAGTTTAAAAAAAAAAAAAAAAAAACAGCAGATATAATATAAAAGTCATGACACTTCTTTATTTTATTTCCATCAGTAAAGATCATTTGGCTTTTTTTTTTCTCCTCCGTGTCAAAAAATATAATAGTCTCCTGAGGCGTTGAAGAAATGCTTTGACTTTGGTCAAAAAAAGATATTCAGATTTCCTGTCACAGCTTTGCCCCTTAAGACTTAAAAAAAAAACAAAAAAAAAACAGATAAATGGGAGAATTTGATATTCAAAGGAGTCTGAGGTGTCACTATGAGCAACAGATCAGAAACGCTGACTCAGCAAGACACTTTAATCATGAAAAATAAAAAGTGGCTATAACAAACTTGGAAAGATAATTTTACTATTTTTATGGTTCAAATTAATCACAAACTGATCTGATTTGAATGTAGGGGTGCTTTGAAGAATCTCCTGCTGAAATTACACTTTTGTAATATTTTCATTATTAATAACATTTATTTTTTAAGAGTTGACTGAATTAAAAGATTTTATAATCCATGAGAAGTTTCCTCCAACCTCCATCTAGTAGATGGGGCCTGTAGAATAACTAGTATTCAATGAATAGAGAAGCGCTTTGGTGTAAATCGTATACACTTGTACCATACAGAACAGATAAAAGAAAGCTAAAATAAAGTTTTTTTTTTCACGAGATGAAAAAAAATAATACAAAGTTTGGGTTCATCTGGTTAGCATTCTTCTGGTCAGGAGGAGCTAATGTTCCCATCGTCCCTGAAGGTCGTTTCAGTCGCCCACGTCGCCGTCCTGGTCCCCGATCAGCCACAGGAAGTGGAAGCTGAGGGCGAGCAGCGCCGTGCCCAGCAGGTCGCCCAGAGCGGTCAGGTACGGAATGGAAAAGCTGTCTGGATCTTTGCCGCTGCGCCACATTGAGTGAACCATCCAGTCTGCTATGCTTAGAAGCAGCAGCACCTGGAAGAGAGGAGGTTCAGAATACAGACATGATCCTCACCAGCCACCGTTTGTCTGCAGACTAAATGCAACATGATCTTTTAATCACAGACAATGTGAGGACTATCAGTTTTTATGACAAATATGGGGTAAAAAGGTATAGATTTTATACCGACTCTAATAGTTTGTCAGATTCCGTACCTTCCTTGCCACGTAAGAACTTAAGCACGCTTTAAGCAATTACTGTAATGTACTTTTGCCATTCACGTCTTTTATGCAATTTAAAATTTTACGCAATTTTTTTTCACAAAATTCTTTAAATTCTTTGTGCACTTTGAACCTACACAATATTGGTATCAAAACCTTCAGAACATTCAGGACATGAATGCTACTGAGGTTTTAAAGGCTAATTATCTAATATTTTAGCAACATGCTAACGTTTTTGGTTAATTTGGCATTTACTGATGTTTTTAAGGCTAATTTGGAGTCAATATAATATTTTCACAACATGTAATGTTTTTGGGTAATTTGGCATTTAATTAGGTTTTTTTGTCTATTTTTATGTCAAGCTAATATTCTTGCATTAGCTAACATTTTTGGTTAAATTGCATCTACCAAGTTTTTTTTTATTTGGCTATTGTTGAGTGCAGCTAATATTTTAACAACAGTTTTTTTTTTTTTTTTTTTTGCTACCATGACATCTACTCTGGCTTTTTTAGGCTTTTTTGGAGTTAAGCTAATATTTTAGAAACATGCTAACATTTTGAACCAACTTTGCATTTAATGAGATTTTTTAGGATAATTTTAGGATCATTTTGAGTTTGGCCAATATTTTAGCAAAATGCTAGCATATTTGGCTAACTTGACATCTCCTGGAGCTTTTTTAGGCCTTTTTGGAGTTAAACTAATATTTTGGAAATATGCAAACGTTTTTGGCTAGTTTTGCATCTACTGATGCTCTTTAGGCTAATTTAGAGTTAAGCTAATATTTTAACAACATGCTAACGTTTTTGGCTAATTGGACATCTACTGGGGCTTTTCTTAGGCTTTTTTTGGAGTCAAGTTAATATTTTAGAAACATAATAACATTTTGAACTAACTTGGCATTTACAGAGATTTTTTAGGATAATTTTAGGGTCATTTTGAGTTAGCCAATATTTTAGCAACATGCTAACATTTGTGGCTAATTTGGCATCCACTGATGTTTTTTTAGGCTAATCTGGAGTTTAGCTAATACTCTTGCACTATATTGATGTTTTTGGCTAATTTGGAGTTCAGCAAATATTTTAGAAACATGCTAAGGTTTTGAACTAATTTGGCATTTAATGAGATTTATTAGGATAATTTTAAGTTCAGCCAATATTTTAGCAACATGCTAGCTTTTTTTGGATAATTTGACTTCTAACAGGGCTTTATTTATTGAAATACTTAAGCAACTCTTAAGAACTCTCTAGAATTTTTAGCAAATCCCCTCAACAATTACAGCAAATTACTTTAGTATCCTATGGAACCACAACGCAACATTTCTAGTTAAAATAAGCATTTTTTTTCCCTGGCTGTTCTCATAAAGTCCCCCTTCTATAAAATGAACACGATAATGTCAACACAGCATAAATATGCCTCAAACAAACAAACCTCAGGAGGCACCTGAACAGCTGCCACCTGCAAATGGATGAGATGGAAGTAAAGCTTTTTCTGTTTGTCAACCAAATTTGAACTAAACTTTATGGAAATTAAGCATCCAAAACGTGGATAAAATTAACGTAATTAAACGAATAATTAAAGCCACGAATGGCGCTAACCAGCCTTTAAAGCGGCCTTACATGCTAAGTAGCTTTTAGACTGACCCAATTTTACAATTTGATTTAAAAACAAAAACAATTTTTTTTCTAAATAGAGTCTTTTCTGATGGTGTCATCTCCATAGCAACCATTTTATGCTTTGCGCGCCTGCGGATGCTGAACAGATCTTTGAACGTTTCAGAAGAATCGGCCAAAGTAAACTTATGGATTTCCTTAGCAACGGAGGTAATTTGATAACCATGTCCACATTCCTAATATGATCCTATACTATGTTATTTTTTCAGCTCTAGCCTGGGATCCATGCATTACATTTTCACAGTACTCCATTAGAAAATGTGCGAGTTACAGTAGAATTCCACTTTAGCGAGCTAGCAATGAACACGTCGTTAAAATCTACAACTTCTAATTGCAACATTTTTTCTCCAACTCCTTCCTAATGATGTCAAACGATGATTAGTAGTTGGTACTAAAGATGTTTTTTTTTTAATTCAAGATGGCGGCCTCTTCTCGAGGTCAAAGGTTAACAAAACTCCAGAGGTCGTTGTAGACTTCACCTGGGGGTATATGTGTGAAATTTTGTGACAATCACTTGAGCAAAAGTTCCATATTCATTGCAATCCCATCACTGGGACACAGTTCGCTGGATTCAATGTGAATTGCACTAAGCCACTGTTCCCTAACTTCAAAGTCCACTGGAACGTTGTGCTAGCCGGTAGATTAATTTGACAACTGAAGGCAAAACATCTACAAGTCATGCTAAAGCTAACATGGTAACGACCGACTGTTACAGATTCAAAGATGGGCAGGGCTTCTATTGGAGCTGCAGAGCATGATGACATCAAACTTCTGGGACTTGCACCAGTTGACCAATCACAAAATTAAACTGTAATATCTTAATTTAACCTGTAAGGGGCAGCACACAGACTGTTTTAGACTATATTTTTGGGAATTAAATTGTCAAAAATGTGGCAAGGACAGACAGACAGAAGTTATAAAGGTCAACAGCCAAAAAAAGTTGATTTAGTGTTTGGTTACCCTTTAAGTTTTATCATAGCTTTAGATGGGTTTCTATTCTGTAGTTTTATATTACATCAAAAGGACTTTTTGGTATAAGAGACTATTTGGGGAGTTGAGTTGAAGTGTTGGGTTAATTTTAGCATCAGTCCAAACTTTGGGAAAACTTTTTTGAAATGAAACATCCGTGTAAATGAGGACGATTTAAAACTGGAGCGATTCCTATCAGGAAAAACTCAAAGGTTTGGTTTAATGACACTGCAGAGATGGGTATCATGAAGCCTGTGGTTACACGCTGCCATAAACAAAGCTGCAGACTTGTTTTGTTTCCCCTGAAATAGACTTAATAACGGCTATTTTGTTGGTTTTGAAACAAGCGCGTCCTAAAACGTTTCATTTGCGTTTCCTTCACTAATTACTTGGAAACAGAAAAGAATCAGATATTATTCCCTTTTGGGAGTAAGTAGGAAAACTTTGTATTGTTACATCTGAATGAAGTTACTTCTATGAAACTGTTGCTCAGACGGCATAAATACTTGAGGAGCATATGGAAAGCTGAGGGTTTTATCATTCGAGCATCCACACATGAAGGGAGGAGTGTCCATAGAGAAGCGGAGCTTATTACAGACAACAACTCCTTCAATTAAAGGGAAATGAGCTGCTCAGGTTCAGCACTGCAAAGGAAAAACAGTTTATTTTCAGGCAAGTAGAGAATAAAAGATGGAGGCCTGTGTTGAAAAATCTCAATGTTTGTGTTTTGATGGTGCTGAGAGAGTTGCTGTCTATGAACACTTTGTTTTTTCACATCCTGTCAGGGAACGGTTAGCTGCAGTTTTATTACCAATCCAGCTTTAGATCCAGGGTGTCAGACAGGAACACATTGGGTTTGTCTTTGATTGAACTGATGGTCTTGTCTCTTGGTAGACACTCTTCCGTAGACGCCGAGTAAGACTTCAGCTCCCCTCTTGCTCAGACTACAGGATCACGATCAACAACCAGAAGAGAATTCCTCTGATCTCGGTTGGCCTCTGAAGGCCTGAATCACCAGATCTGACTTAATCAGTCAGGTTATCATAGATTTCATCTGAGCGTCTATGGCGCTTTTAATGAATTGTTCACTGGTCATTTTCCAGTCATTATAAGAGAGATTGTGGCTCCAACTCGTGTCTGTGGATCTAACCAGGCAGATTTGACACCTTGGTTGGCTGCGATTTTGCTGTGTGCTCCTCCTCCTCCTCCTAGGTACAGTGGCTTGAGCTGACGGAGTAAAGATAAATCTGCTCCTTGGATGTCGATTCCTCATCTGCAGAGATAACGCTGATAAAATCTGACAACCAACCTTGACTGCATAATGAGATTCCAGCTTCAAAGATGTTAATGTTTGCTGAAAGTGCCTTTAATACTGTTATCACTGATCCATATAATGACTTATGGACATTTAAAGTTTGCATACGATATCTGAGAGTTATGATCCTCGTTGATGTTCAATGAATATGCAATTGTGCCTCCTGTCTTCAGAAGATGGCGTTGTATTTTCTCCGATGTGTTTGATTTAGCTTTGCACTGACTTCTTTATTCAAGATAACACACCATGTAGCCACGACGGGGGGCCTGGCCAGGGATTTATTGCGCCGGTGCCAAGCCCAAACAAGGACATCAAACATAAAATCTTGTGCAAATCCGATATCAGATACCGGATCAGTCAAGGCAATGTCCACTGACAGGTGCCGGTGGAATTTGGACTACCATTATTCAGGGAAGGAGAGGAAGAAGTCAGGTTTGTAGGAAAAGATAGAAGAGGAAAGTCTTGAGTGTTGGACTGAGAGTAGAGACGTTGAAGGTATACAGGATGTGTGTAGAAGGTGACCATAACAGTGGACGTAGAAGCACATAGACTACATCTTGTCTCGACAGTGAGTACAGGGAGATGCAGCGTAAGGTGGAAGTAGAGGTATCAAAGGCTAAACAAAGAGCTTATGGTGACTTGTATGCTAGGTTGTGTAGTAAAGAGGGAGAGACTGACCTGTACAGACTAGCAAGGCAGAGATACTGAGATGGGAAGGACATGCAGCAGGTTAGGGTGATCAAGGATAGGGATGGTAATGTGGTGACAGGTGTCATTAGTGTAATGGAAAGAATACTTTGACAAATTGATGAATGAAAAAATGAGAGAAAACAAAAGAAGGGGTGACTGTTGTGGAGCAGGGAGTAAGGCAGTGAGGGCTGTAAGACAGTGGTGAGGTGTGCTGTACGGGTGACAGGAGTTCAAGGTGGAGGTGGGATTACATCAGGGATCAGCTCTGAGCCCCTTCCTGTTTGCAATGGTGATGGACCATCAGCCAAGATGTTTGCAGACGATATTGTGATTTGTAGGCAGTATTTTTTTATTTTATTTTAGACGGTGCCTAAATTTTCTAAATTCAATGAACAATATTTCCTTTTTAGCCCTGCAAATCCTTAACGAAAACTCTTCTTACCTCTTTCACCCAGACAGCTCCGGCTCACCTCTGCTGTGTGTTTTATCAAAGCCTGACCTCTGCTCAAAGCTGTATCGATGATGACACGACAGATGTGTGGGGGATCTGCTCGGCATGTGAATCTTTAATGACTCGAAAGGTTTAAGGCGAGTCAAAGCCCACTTCTACCAGAGAAGAAAACAGACCCACTAGGTTCTTAACATTCCACACGTGAAGGCAGACCAAAGAAGTAAAAGCGGGCATTCATAATTCAAGCAGCTGCTGCATAATTAACCGATGCCAAAACAAAAGACCTACAGAAGTCAGACTCCTCCAGGCAGGGCCCAAAACCACAACGCTCAAAGGCTTTGAAAGATGCACACCTGCTTCAGTGAAGCTTTCCTCACAAGATCCCTATTATGACAGAAATCTGCAGTGTCAGAGTTTAATGACTAAAAACACAATCGGGATATTTTGTAAAGGCTCCAAACATCTGTTTTCTGCCATTAGATGAAGTGGATTTAGGATCGGAATCTCCAATTCTCTTCTATCACAGCTCACTTTTGGAGGTTTAGTGAAAAAAAGTGTCTTTTGAAGCGTTCCCTGATTCCGGCCACACTTGTTGATCTGTCGATGTTATGGTTGTGAAAACACAAATGCAACATTTTATTGCACCTTTCTTTCTGATCAGGAACATGACCCAAATAAAACTACTTGAAAAATTCAAGCTGAAATATTGTTGTTAAGCTACAAAAGAAAAAAATAAATTAAAGAGTATGAAGTTTTCTGCAATTCTAATATAAACTTAATTATTTTCAGCTTAGAATTTTCAGTTTTTATCCCCTTAACGCTTGAATGTATGCCCAGCTGTGAAAAAAAAAAAAAAAGTTGTGTTTTTTTCTTTTAAGTAGATGCTACATTTAACTAATTTTGGAGCTGAAGTGGTTTGTTACACATTTGCAACAACAGGCATTAAGGGGTTTCAAAAGTTTCAAAACATTTTATTTTTGTTTCAAATCTTTTTACCACTTTTAACTCTTTTTTTGAGTTTCAAATCTGAAGTTTTCAGGTTTTAAACTTTTGGCCCCATTCTGGCGTGTGTGGGCGGGGCTAAAACGAAGAACCAATCACAATCAGTGAGGGTGGTACCCTCAGTCCTGGTGCATTCACTGACTCTGGAAACTTGGAAAATTATGGTCAGAAAACGCCTGTAATGTCTGCCCTATGGCGGCAAGAGAAAGGCGTCATTAATTACCAGGAAAGCGACGTAAATATTGGTGCAGTTACAGAGTTTTTTTACGCACGTTTAAAAAAATAGCACGTGTTGTTGCAAGACGAGCGTAACTTCCGAAATTTTCCAAGTTCCCAGAGTCGGTGAATGCACCAGGATTGACCCATTATCGATTTTGATTGGTCCTTCGCGTTAGTCCGCCCCCACATACAAAAATTTGGCCAAAAGTTTTAAACAACCTGAAATTTTCTGGTTCTAAACCAGAAAAAAAAAATGTAAAATGAAATTTTGAGTTTTGAAACTTAAAAACAGAAAATTTGAAGCTAAAAATAATCAAAATTGGATTAGAATTGCAGAAAGTTTCAGACACTTTAATTTTTTCTAACTTAACAACAATATTTTAACTTGAAATTTTCAAGTAGTTTTATTTTATTTGGGTTTAAAATCTTTATGGCCTTAATTTAGCTCCATACATGTCGACTGTCAAGATTAATGTTTTAATTTTAAACGCGGACAGTCTCTTTCTTTCCTAGCACCATTTTTTTTTCACATATTTTATTTTGGACATATATATATATATATTTAAATTTTTCCTGTTGTTTTGCATAGTTTATTACTTTACCTCTTATATGTCTTTTCCTGCTTCTTTTGCTGCTGATTTTCATTGTATACTGTACAGCGATAATAAAGCTATTCTGATTCTGATCTGATAATAATATTGCGATGATGATTTCAATGAACTTCCGTTTCCTCAGCCTCCTGTGCATCTTCTACTACTCTTTGCTTCTAAGGCAGAGTTCTCCACATGCTACAAACGTGTGGATAAACCTGCATCTTTCCCCAATGAATATGGCACCTCTGAAACATGGCAACAATAATTGAATCCGAGCAGTCACTGCGTAAGCCGTCTTTCTGCGACTTCTCATCACTAAGATCAGCTGGAGCAACCATGAGTCTGTCTAGCTGACAAACTGGAAGTATTTAGCGTTCTGTCCTCACAGCAAAGACTGCTTTCCAGCAGCATTAAGTCCTGATGGAACACAGAAAGCAGTCAACTTCACTCTGTTTATGCTGCTCCATAATGCTTCTGTTCTCCGACAACAATAAATATGTGCTTGTTAACCTGCACTCAGAAAGCAAATGTTGTCAGAGCGAATGCTGCAGCAAATACATTCAGTAATGAAATAGTGTGTTTGTGGTGGAACTACATTCAGTTTTAGGACAGCTGACTGGACATCCGAGGCTCACCTGCAGCATAGCAGCGGCCAGGTAGACGGACATGAAGATGGGCGTCAGAGTGGTGTGGCCGCTCTTCATCAGGTGGATCGTGTACAGGAAGATCAGGTGACCAGGAATTACTAAGAGAACCAGCACCTGAGCGGAGCGATGGTTTGCTCCTGAAAGGTCAGAAACAGGACGGAGACGTCAATGCAGAACATGACGGATAGTAAATAAACGTACGACTTCTCAGTGTCAAATATTGTTCTTCGCTTTTGGAGCAGATGCTGCTTGTGAACTGAGGGAGAACACTCCAGTTTCTGAGGTTTTCTGGTTTGTCTCTGACAGCATCTTTGCCAACCGTTCGGGCATTTGGGAGCAAATCAAGGCCAGGAGTTTAGAAAACTGAAATACACCAACTTCAAACTGAAAAACTGGTGTTGAAACTCAAAATACATAAAACCAAAAACAGGCTTTGAAAATGCAAATGATGATTTCTGTAGGGGTTGAATATAACCTTGATTTTTATCTGTTTTGAATTTTACGGCTCATTTCATAACTCAAAATGTATTTTGTAATAGGGCTGCCACGATTAGTCGTTACTTTATATTATATGGAGTCAGAGTGTAGTAAAGTTAAACAAATTCGTGAGCTTTCACCAAAAAAAAAACTTATTATACTTTTTACATATTTGAGTCAGTGAGACCAAAACTTTATCCTTAGTGAAAAATAGTTCCTTGTTTCAGAAGCCAACCTCATTAGAGAGATCAGGAATATACTTCCATCAAACTCATTTTGACAGGTGACCTTTGACCCTACTTACCCTTCACATATAAAACTGATATTAAATTGTCATCTTGAGGGGCGGGGCACCTGTCAAAACAAGTTTGATGGATTGTGTAGGGTCAAAGGTCACCTGTCAAAACGAGTTTGATGGATTGTGTAGGGTCAAAGGTCACCTGTCAAAATGAGTTTGATGAATGGTGTAGGGTCAAAGGTCACCTGTCAAAATGAGTTTGATGGAAAGTATATTCCTGATCTCTCTCTCATTTGATTTAATCTTGTTTAATCAAAGGAACTAATGAAGGACAGAGGCTGAACGATTCATTAGAAGTTTAATAAACTATCATCTTAATTGTCTTTATTTTTAGTCAGTTTAAACCTAATGATTTTTAGCCCCGCCTCCACGTGCCAGAAAGGGGCCAAAAGTTAAAAAAGATTTGACTTGAAAATGAAAAAGAAAAAAAAATGAAGGGAAAAACTGAAAAAAATCTGTTTTTCAAAGTCTGTTTTTGAGTATTTATTTTGAGTTTCCAGACTCAAGTTGCTGAATTTGGGTTTTCAAAACGTTAAGCCCCCATCTGTCTCCATTCAAAATGTCAAAGCGGGGAAGCTGGTACTGACCTGAGCCACAGAACGTGCGGCAGGGGTAGTAACAGCCTTTGGCCTCATCAGGAACTTCCCCAGGAGCGCAGTGGAAATGGAGGTGAGTGGATATCCTGCTGGACTGAATGGCCACTAAATTTCCACCAATTCCTGTAAAAAACAAAAAACAAAAACAAAAAATTAGCATCCAGTAGATGAGTATAGTTCAAGCTGCAACAAAACGACTTCATTCTTTCAGCTTTACAGCTTTTTAAAAACAGTAAAACGAGCAAAAACCAAACAAGAAGAGAGAAAAAATAAGAACCGTTTCTCTCCATCAAAAAGGTTTTTAGATTCTAAATCATGAGGAGCTAAAAAAAAAAAAGCATAAATGCAAACTCCATAAAAAGGCCTCAAAGGATTTGACCCAGCTGTGAGACGAGAGGGTTAACCACTACACCACTGAGCCGAAGCAAATGAGCTCATAAGAGATAAATCCCAAAAACACCTGCAGACAAACAGGTGCTGAAGGAGTAAATTACCCAGCACACCTCAGGGTAACGTCCATTTAGCTCCACTGATGCTCTTCATCAGGATGCGACACTTTGAAGGCGTTAACCTTGTTCCTGATTAGCCTTTAGCCATAAACAACAAATCTATTTCTGCTCTCAAACAAGGACTGAAATGCTTTCAATGTATAAATAAATAGTGGTTATGATTGTCCTTAAGGGCGTCTTGGGTATTTTGGGTTAAAAGGGGAGTTTTTAGAGGTAATTTGAGAGAGGAAAATCTGGTTTGTTCAGGTCACTGAACTCTGGGCTTCAAAATGTACCAGCAGGTGGTGCCGAAGTCACAGACATTTAAAAAAAGAACTTTCTAAATTGAAAAGATGCAGAAAATACAAGCTAACAAAAAGATAATAATCAGTTTTATTAATTCAGTTTAAAAACGAGGGATTTCATTTTTACTTTCTGTCTTCTTTTTCTGGAACATAATTTTCAAACACAAACAAACAAACAGAGAGAGAAGGAAAAAGACTGAGAGCCGAGAGTGACAAACCCCAAAAATAAAAATCTCATCTGTCTGCAGTAAACAAACATCTGCCCACTTCGGAGGCAGATCAAAAGCTTTCTGAGAGCCTGAAACTCAGTTTCAAAAACTAAAAGCAAAGAACATACGGTGATGCAACGAACTGCAGACTCACACAAGAACAAAAACAAAGAGGAATAGAAAATCAAGGACAGAAACGCCTGAAGACATGGGAAATAGAGACAGAGTCCACCTGCTAATAGTGCCGGGCGATATGGAAAACAATTATTTATCATGATATAAATTACTCTATATCAAAATAACGATATATTTAATTAAAGCTTATAGAAAATGATTTATGTCGTGTTTTTTTTTTTACTATCTCTAAACACTAAGCTGTAAATAGTGCAAGAACTGTAGCATCAGGTGTTACAGCTACATAAAGCTAACATAACTGTCAATCATAAATCCAAGCCACACCTCTGCCACTCAGTCCGGCTTCACTAGCCCCGCCCCCCTTTTGGGGGGCATTTTTCAAATCTGGGTTGAGAACGGAGTCAGCCTTCAACTGCCCTGTTTGGTTACCCTTTAAACCGAAGCAGAAGCCTGCCCACTGTCTTCCATATAGCTATTTTTTGTCTTCTCACAGGATATACAGTCATCTGGAGTTTTTCAGACAAGCCTCCATGTTCGGTACATGAACAGTCCTTTCACTCAACAGCTAGCCAAAAGCTGCTCCAATTCATGCCAGTTAATTAGGACTATTATGTTGTTTGTCCCAGAGCTTAAGCAATCATGGATGAGTCTATTTGCAAATAAGACAATGTGGGGAAAAACCCAGAAACATATTTGTGCCAGTGAGCATCTGGAGGATTTTATTTTCCATTCGGAGCTCTTTGCCAATCCATGGAGTGATTATTGGGTGAAAGAAATCCCAAAGGTCTGTGCTGAGCGATACTGTGTGTCCCTGCCATCCATCATGTAAACAGCAACCATCCTACATTAGAAACGTTCAACATTTAGCAGCAAGAATCCAAACTTTGTTTCTGTTTATGTATACAGTATTGCATCACTTCCCTCTAAGGTTTCATCAGACTCCTCTCACCTGCTCCTGCGTCTGGACATCGAGACTGTAAGGGCAGCAAAACGCTAAATATGAAGTAAAAAACTGCAAGACTTACTTTATAAAAATGCCCGTTCAGGCTACATCTTTCATAATGATGTAAGATCAAAGAAGCTGGTAGCTCTCTCTGACAGTGAGATGTTTTTTTCTGTTAATCAAATTTAACAGTTTTCTCCACAGTCTTCTGCCAGTGAGGCTGAAGTGTATCGGATCAGTAAACCGTTACTTCTTCAGCGCTGTAACAGACTGTGGACACAAATGACTGGCATTTAGATCCCTTATCAAAGGGGGCGGGAAACTCGATGCCTATTTTTACACTGGAACTAATAGCTCTTAAACATGTGGAAAATCGTTCTTAATAGCAGATTCAATCTGACTTTCTGTTTAGAATTTGCATAATTCTGCCTGTGACTGCAGCAGGGACCGCACAGCAGCAGCATTTGAGCTTTAAAGTGGGGCTCAACTGTCATTTATGACGGCGAAAAGAGGAGAAAGTGGTGATTGGAGATGACGTGGGTGAAGTGTGCAGACTGAGGGATGCCTCAATGTGGGCGGGGTGAAACGCATTGAGCTCCGCCCACTTTTAAATCTCTCCATGGTGGCTCCTTGGCCAAACATGAAGTAAGTCAGGAAGAGCTCCCCGTAACCAAACTAACTACAGAAAATAAATAAATAAAGCCAGCAAACTAAGACTACCAAGGTTCAAACTAAAATAACAAAACCCAGCAGCTGAGGACAAAGAAGACAAAAATTAAATAAGACAGCAATTTAATTCTGCTGCACAACATTAATTAAAAAAGAAAAATAAAATTTTGAGATGCAAGGTTTTTTTTATATTTTTGCTTTAGTTCATGGCAAAAAAATAGACATAATTCATATTTATTGTTAAAAAACAAAAGGTCATGAATGCAAATCCTTCTCGTTTTTGATCAATAGAAATTGAGCCCAAATGGATCTTTTACTGTTAAAGATTGCAGATCCCTAGTCTAAACAGATCATTAGTGCCAGAAGAAACCAGATCAGCTCCTTAAAGCTGAGGCACTTCGTATTTTTGAAGGCTGATATTAGGTTGACCAGGGGAAAAAATGCAAGAAAATTGATGGAAATCTGTGTGGCTAACATGTAAGCTACAGTGACTATTCGCACATATTTAGAATATTACGTGGGAATAGTCACTTTCTTCATTTTTTTTTTCTTAGAATGCCAAACATACAGTGGGCAGGTATGATGGTTTGCAGCTTGTACATTCACTGTATCTCTCAGATACCTGCTCTCACATGCTAACTGGCATATTATTGTAGCAATACTGATCGATTTTTGGTGAAAAACTTGAGGCGATTGTTCTGCTATTAACTCATCAATGACAGTAAATATCTTACTTTTTAATCTTTCCAATTAATCTTTTAGCTTCGGTTAAATATATCCGAAATTTAATAAGCTCCGTTAACAAATGTGGACTTTTCCCTTTTTCCCTAAAGGTTCAAAGCACATCAAAGAGGGGAGAAGTTAGGACTCACCGTTGATAACCGGGGTGTACACCACAATGCCGACCAGATTGGGGTCAGACACAGTTTTATCCAGAATGAGGCCTCCAATGCTGCAAAACACAAATAAAGACAGATTTCTATCAACACAGCACATAGATGAGCATAGTTAGCGTTAATCTATGAGGCTGAAATGCTGATATTACATGGCAACAACAGTGAAATCACTGCAACAGGGTTATACACGAGAGAGACGCAGAAAGAGGTGATGTAGGAGAACCACATCTCCACAGGATGACTCATCGAGACTAAACACACACCTGCTGATGACCATGGCGGTGATGACCGGCTCCCATCCGGAGTACAGAAGGGTGCGGCTGGCCGGATGCTTGGAGGAGATGACAATCCACACCGGAGTCAGACACATGAAGAAGGCGCAAACCAACGACGACACATATGGATAGGAATCTAAAGGAGAGCCAGTTACTGAGCCTGAAGCTTAAAGACTATTCTTCATGACACAACCGACAATTCAAAAGGTTTCTTAGAAAGGGACACTCCGACTCGACTTAGTTTCTGTTATTTAGTTGTGTGAATACCAGAAATACTTCATTCTAGTAATATTCCGAGCTCACTAAGTGGAAAAATACAGAGAAAACCCTTCTCATTTGACTGAAGGCCTCGTCTTTGCACAAAGATGAAGCCTCTTCACTCCAGCTTTGCTGCTACACCTTCTGCTCCAGCTAAAAAAACAGCAGCATGGTGGGAAAGGAGGCTGCCTGGAACCTTGTTCTGAAGGTTACACATGAAAGGAGAAACATTGGCACAAAAAGTGAGTTTCTGTTTGCCGTTCCCTTAAGAATGCTGTGAATCTGGTTCTGGATGTTGGAGTTTAAAATTGTTTCTTAGCATCTATGGAGATATTCTGACCATCTAAAGAAGCACTAATTTCCCAGAATGTTCCAGAAGTTACTTAAGAGCTGTCATAAAAAAAAAACAAAAAAAACTTTCCTCATCATTTTAAAGTAGGGCCGGGAATCGGAAAAAAAATGAAAAAGGCGATTAATCACAATTAATTTGTTCCAGATTTGCGATTAATTTATTTTTTAAATTGCAAATCTGGAAAAATTTAATCATGATTAATCACCTTTTTTATTTATTTATTTTTATAATATTTTCCAGCCACTTATCTGCAAATAATTATAATATGAAATCATATGCAAAATTGTACATTTAGAACTTTTATTAGAATGTAAAACTTAGTTTTTGTCTGCCTTTGAATTTTCTGTATTTTTTATTTAAAGACTACCTGCTTTCTTATTTGGCATCATTTGAATCAGCACAACCTCTCCTATGCAACACTATCTTTATTTAGTAATTATATTTAGTAGTTATATTCACCCACTAGACATAAAATAACGCAATAAAAGAGAATTCCATCTGGAAAAATTGGATTCCTTTTGCTGTGGAAACAACAAAAATGTTAGTTTTTACAACACAGAAGGACAATTTTAGGTGTAATTTAATAAAAACAACAAGAATAAAGTTTGTCAACAAACTAATAAACATTTTTTTATTTGACATTTTTCCTGGAATTCTTATTTTTATTTTTTTTTATTTTTTTTTAGTATTTTCTTTTTTTCTCATTAATTGTTTTTATTGTGTTTGTGAAAAATAGCAAAACATTTTGTTGGGAGACTTCTGATCCAGCTGGGTTTCAGTTCGGCTCGGAAGGAGTCCGCTCTCAGGTGGGGGCGTGTCCGTCTATTCTGAACTCCTAGCCTTCCATGGCGTCGGTGGGCGGGACTTTCGCGGTGAACCGTGGAGTTTCCGCAATTTTTAGACAATGCCGGTACTTGTTATTGTGGAAAATTCATGTAGGTCCCCATCCCAAAATAAAATAATAGTTGGTTTCCTCGTTGGATTTCTCATAGCAGACAGCTCGGTTTGGCTCCGCCCCCCTATAATTGTTGCTGCATTACAGCCGTCAGATTGACGTTCGTTCTCCGCCTTATTTGTTAAAATAAATGATCCCGTTTGTCCAAAAACTACAAAAAAATGCTATTTTATCTCTGTAATTCGAAGAAATTTCAATAACAGAATGTAAAAAAAAAAGTCTATTTTAGACAGTTTTATTACGCTGATCTCACAGCGGCACGGCAAGATAAAGATGAATAAATATGAACAAGTTAATTATGTCTGATGGATCGCGTCCGTAAACGCGCCCTAATTTAAAGGTAAAGACAGACATGGGTCTAGGAGAAGCTAACACAGTTAGCAAAACGACGTGCGGATTCTAAAACTAACTGCAGCATCTCCATCTACTAAAAATAAATCTGCAGCTTTATTTACACTTCGATAAGGACTTTTACCCTTTTAAGGGGGCTGAAACATTTTCTTCAGAGTTTAAGCTCAAACTGAAGAGAAGCAAGAGTTTGAGCAGGTCAAAACAACGGTGTCTCTGTCTGGTGTCTGAAAGTATGACCTCATTAGTGTTTACCCACCTGAATCCTAAAAAGTCTCCTCAACAAAGAAGACATGCTTCTTTTAAATAAATTAAAGAAGGTTCTAAAGGAAATTTACTCATACTATAATGTGGTAAAGTGGAAGATTACTGGTCTACAGTGACCTAAACCAAACAGGAAGTACAGTTCTTGAGAATAGCACAGGACAGCATCGCCATCTGCTGGCAGCAGAGAACAGGAACTTTTTTCTAAACGTTAATACATTCAAAGTCTGTTTTGGTTCCACACTAAAGTATAAAGAAACTGTGAAACAAAAGAAAATCTCTGTAATGTTTGACATTATGTAACTTTTTAACAATTAAATTAATTTAACAATTAAATAATGACAGTAAATCAAAGACTGGAGCTCTGGTGTTAAAGCGTTAGAATGCTACTCAAAACAAATCCTGTATTTAGCCAAAAATTGTCTGGATTATACAAAAATATCACTTTTATTATTATTTTTCCCTAAAAAAAATCCAGTTAATAAAAAAGGTGGAAGCTAAAATTCTTACAAGAAACCACATTTCTACTGTTTGTGTCACTTTGTGCCAGTTTCATTTAACAAAATCCTTTAAGAAATTTAGATTTGCATTCATGACCTTCTTAATAAATATGAATTTAACTCCTCTAAATTAAAGAAATGCTAATTCAAATGCTATTTTTTTGTTCTTTTTCTTTTTATGTGAGTCGGTTTGTGTTTATTCTCATAATTATGATTTATTGGAAACAGTGTAATTGGAAAATTGTGATTTTTTTTTACATTTTTAGAATTTCAACACAGTTTTTCTCATTCTTTAGTCATAGAAACCCATCTAATGTGAGTGGAGGTCCAGTGCAGTCTAACACAGGGACTGCACACTCACATTAAGGGTGGTGTGTTGTATGTGAAAGCTGTTCTTGGTATTACCCAGGCACTTGTAGAGGCCCTGGCTAATCCACGCCAGGATAGCCAAGGTTATGAGGTCACCAAAACTGGCTGCGATGGGTGTGGCCACATTGTCTGGATTGATCCCAGTCTTCTTGGAGCCCACGATTACCCCCACCATGATGATACCTGAAGAAAGATGAAGACATGGGACATATAAAATGTCTAAACAAATAATATATCAAAGCTTGGCCAATGAAACCCTAAAAGGAGGTATAAAAAGAAGAGATTTTAGTCCCTACAGTCAAACATGAAGGAGATTCAAAGATGTTTTTGGGTTGCTTTGCTGCTTCTCATACTGAATCTCCCAACTGAGTGAAGAGTATCATGAAATCTGATGATCACTGAGGAGTTTTGAAGCACAACATGGAGACTTGAGTCAAGGAGTTGCATCTCCACCAAAGGCTATGCATGGGTCTTCCAGCAAGACGATGCTGGGACACCTCAAAAACTCAGGAAATGGTCCCAAACAAAGCTAAACATTCTCACTCAACCACTCAGCACTTCAAAAAACGACAAGTTAGGATCACCCAAAATGTCAATTTTTGACGTGGAGGGGTCCTTAACCAAACAGCAATATGTGACGGCTTGAGGAGTCCTGAAATTAATCCAGATCTGAATCCAATAGAACAGCTGAAGAAATGGGAATGACCTGGAAAAGTCTGCAGAAGAAGAGTCAAAAAGTCCAGAAGAAAGTTGTAAGATACTCATTCATGGTTACAGGAAGTGATGGATTTCAGATCTTTTTTCCAAAGGTGGGACCAATAACTTAGTCCAGTTCCTTTTTGAAATGAAAGTATGAATTTTTAAGTGTTGTTCCAGTCCAAACATCAGAACCATTTTCTCTTAAGGGGGCCAACATTTCGTGTGTGACGTGTCCTATATTTTTTTTATTTTTTTTTTAACCGTTTTCTTCAGAACATCTTTCAGATTCTCGGGGGTGGGAAGTAAAATCCATGATAAATTGAAGTTTTTAAGCCGGAGTCAAAGTCAGGTCAGAACTATCGTATTTGGATGAAGCACCCCATGGTCACAGATACTTATCTCTCTGTGTCCTTCTGGTTTGATGGTCGCAAAGAAATACTTTGGTTAACTTCTGCACGTGTGTGCATGCATGAAAGTTATTGTGTGTGAGTGTGTGTGTACACAGAATTGTCTGTCATACTAATGGTAGGTTCCTTTGAAAAGTAGGAGATATGAAATCACAAAGTAATCCTCTTTAAAGAATTGATATCAAATATTTGCATTTCATTGAGGGAAATAAGTATTTGAACCCTTTTGCCACAAAGAACCTAGTAATTTGTGGCAAAACTCTTATAATTAGCAGAGAGGTGAGATGTTTCTTGTAGCTGATGAGGTCTTTACACAAAAGTTTTCTGGTCCAAATTACTTCTAAATCATTATGGTTTGGTGGCTGTTGCTTGTAGGGCCGCCACGATTTGTCGACTAATTGACTAGTAAAATAGTCGACAACTAATTTAGTAGTCGATTAGTCATTACTTTATATTATATTAAGTCAGAGTGTGCTTTAGCTCTCTCTACTGGGTTCTCTATAAGACTGAGGTCCAGACACTGGCTGGGCCACTCCATGACCTACGGATATCTGCTTCTTCTTTAGCCACTTTGGGTCATGATACTGTAGGAAAACCCATTTACGACCCATTTGAAGCCTCCTAGTGGAGGGAAGGAGGTTCTCACTCAGGATTTGACGGTACATGACTCCGCCCATCCTACCATCCACCAGGTGAAGCGCAGAAAAACACCACCAATGCATAATGCTTCCACCTCCGTGCTTGACAGTGGTGTTGTTGGGGCCATAGGCAGCACTTTTCTTCCTCCAAACTCAGCAGGTCGAGTTGATGACGAGTTTAATCAGGCTCTAAATCATGAAGGTGTTCATTGGCTAACTATCCTATTTTATACAGACAAGTACTTTATACATTGATAAGACGATGAATGCAACTGAGGAAGTCATAACTAAATAAAAACATCATTAAAAACAACTTTATTGTTTTTATTTCTACAGAAACATTAACCCTTTAATGATTTCTAACCAGTCTTTGTTCTCCTTTATCTCAACTGTTTTTGTTTCCTTTAGTACAGCAGCATGACACCGTGCTGAAAAAGCCCCCACCCTCACAAATCCCTTATTTCCTCCACTGCATTCAATCTTCTGTTTGTGTCCGTGTGTGTGTGTTACCCTGCAGTAGTGAGGCTATAAAGGCCGTGGCCACGCTGCTGGAGCACAGCAGAACAGCGTGGCTCATCTGGAACTTTCCTTCTGGGATCCAGCCAAGAACCACAGCTGCAACAGCTGCCAGGAAACCCACCACAGTGGCCTGAACCTGCAGCGGGGGCAAGCACAGCTCTGGTGAGAACCATCTGACGGGAAAACAAACAGCAGTCGATGGGTGACATCAAGGCAGGTTAAACACACAGTTCGTGTACCCTGAACATCATGACCAGCTCGATTTTGGCTCTGTCATCACTGACATCACACCACAACACACACAGCTCAAGGTTGCAACACAAAATTGTTGTTATGATGTTTCCATAATTGGAGCTTATCAGTCTGATCTCTGTGTGGAAACCACTCAATTAATGTGTTTAAAAGCTATGATTACCTCAGGCAGGAGTTACATGGGATTTAGAGGCTGCTTTTATCCACAGCAACTTACAGATGGACGTTTGAATTTAGGGAACATGAGGTTGAGGCGTCTTGACCTCAACGACTTTCTAGCTATGAACTAATCAACTGGCAAACAGCTGCTAAACTCTGAGAGATACAGCCAGCTCACTAGATCCAAAACCGTGATAATCATCTCACAGTGAATGCACAAAAATGGCTACAGAAGTCGCTCATTTTTATTAGGATAAAGAGTTGTATTCAAGTTTACCTGTTTGAGTGCCAGGTTACCAATGATCAGATTCCACTTCTCTATAGGAGAGTCCATTTTCCCCACGTTTACCTGGTTTCAAAAGAAGGAGAGTAAAAAAAAAAACCAAACACATAAATCGGATTGAATGAGCTTTCAAAAACCTATACGTTGGGATAAGGAATGATAGATACTCGGCCGCAAGATCTCCCGTTATTTCTCACAGAAAAATTTCCTGAAACTAGTAGCTGAAATTGTTGAAGCTGATAGCCAGACAAAATATGAGTTAAAGGGGAAATTAGCCTAAAAAAAACGAAAAAAAAAAAACTAAGTTAGCCAAAACAGCTAGCATGCAGCTGAAATATTAGCTAATCTCCAAAATAGCCTAAAAAAACAAAAAAGCCTAAATTAGCCAAAATAGCTAGCAGAATGCCATTAAAACTTTATTAAGTTTACTACACTCTGACTTCATATAATATAAAGTCACAACTAATCGACTATTAAATTAGTCGATTAGTCAACTATTTTAATAGACCACATGTGGTTACTTAAAAAAATATTTCCTTAAAATAGTTTAAGTGAGTTTATAAAAATGTCCATTTAGTCACCAATGTATGTTTAGATCAACAGAGCGTTAGCATCAGCCGTCTCATGGGAAATCCCATTATACGTTAGCATCAAGCTAGCAAACTTAAGCATCATGTGTTGAATCGATCTCTACTTTTATGGATTGATTATTAATCTATTGAGCTTACATAAATTCAGATCAATTTTATCCTATAATTCCATTCGACGTGGGTCTTTACTGGCTTCAGTGCCCTTGAGCAAGGTCATAGTCACCATTTGAATCTTTTACAACAGGAACTACCAGAACATCTCAAAGAAAACATGTTTGGACACACTTAAAGTTCCTGCTTGACGTTTAATTCTTTAACTTCATGATTTGTTGGGAGTGGACGACTAAACAAAACCTTCGAAAGCAAAAGGGGGTGCAGTCAGCTGCTAGTGTGCTGCCGAGCAAACGCCCCACAGTGAGCAGCACGTGGATAAACTTTATGTGAGGGGAACCGCTGCCTCACGCTGAGCCCATCAGTCCATGTTGACACAGGGAGCCAGTTTGGATGCAGCAAACTGAAGGTCAGCGTGAAGAAACACACTGAACCCAAACAACAACCAAGTTCTGCTGCTACCCTACAGGTTTTGTTCTGGATTAAACATTTCGAAGCACATCTCAGAGTGGGCTCTAGTGTGGACCCTTTAAAACTCCAAGGTGGAAGGTGTGCGTCTCTCACCGCCGTGGACAGCCTGGAAGCCAGAGTCATCTCCAGGTTTCCCTTCAGGCCGAGCAAGGCGGGTACCAGGATGAAGATCTCTGTGATGTACTGGAAGGCCTCCCAGTGCTGTGGAGCACCACATCACAGTGTCAACGACTCCATTACGCAAACAGTTCACAGAGTTGGATAAGACGTTTCTGTGAGCCAACAGAGAACGAATCCTCGGTCAGAGTGAACAGAGATTATTCACATCTGCAGTGAGATATTAATATAATAAATCAAAGAGTGCACAGCTATGGTTTGTAAAACAATGTAGGAAACGCTTCAAAAACTGATAACTAACAAATATATATGTGTAACTAAAATATCGCACATTCTTAGCTCCAAGTCATGCGTGACGGAAGGATTTATGCTTTACATGTGTGTGCTGTCATGCATACAGTGCCTTCCAAGTTATGACATGTTTGTGTAAGAAGGTGTGTTTGTAATATTGGAATGTCTTTAGACAGGCCCCGCCCCTTTTGACTAGCAACTACACTGACAGGAAAGATAATAAATCTCCAGCAACTTGTTTGTTCTTAATCATCTTCCAGCTTCCTTATCCCTCGTCTCAAACATAAATACGTTTGAGACATAACATACAAACATAATATAGATAAAAGGGGTTTATACAAATATATGCCCTGTGTATTTGAAGATCCATAAGCCCCTGTTGTCGCAGTAACATATGTAGACTTCAATTCTGATCTGTTTGCTCAGCTGCTGGACAGGAAAAGTTAAAAATGAATAAATAAATGTATTAAAAAAGACAACTGAATCCCCAGCCGTCCCTGCTGAGGTCTTTAACTGAGCCGATGTGACGTCCAGCTCACCTGAACGATGTCCAGCACCATTCCAGCTGATACAGTTCCAAATCCAGCAAGAAGGAAAGGCACCAAAATCTGTAACGCCATAGCAAGAGGCGACTCCTTGGGCATATTCAGCGCATCCGACCGGTGCCCCTCCTCTTCACAGTCTTCCTCCTCTTCCTCCTTATCCGAGTCCTCTCCGGAGAGCCTCCGCTCAGCCAGCATGGGCTCCATCTCGGAGTAGCCTCCATCTCCACAGTCAGATAGAGTCACGGACGAGCGAGAAGCTCGGTCGAGGATCCGCCTTCCTTCCAGGTGAGAGGTCTCCTGCCTGAAGCAGTTCTGCAGTGAGGCCGCCTCGGGCTTGGCGCCGAGGTCCACCATGGCCAGGCGCTCCTCCTGCAGTCTGGTGTAACCTGTAGGAACCATGGTCTGAAAAACAGAGGCCACACGCACCGACAGAGCACTCCACCCGCCTCCTGCCCCGCTCATGTGCACCGTCAGGCTAGAACCAAGGGACTCGCCCAGAGCTCCTCCCAGGTTCTGGATGCTCATGCTGTGACCTGAGGACGCAGAGCCTCATCTCCGGACATCAGTGGGAGCCTGGGAGCTCCCGTCCACGTCCATGTTCCCTTCAGAGGGTCAGCCTGTCAGTGAGCAGAGACAAACTTATCTGACGGATGACGAAAAGCAGCCAGAGAGACCACAAACACACGGAAATGACCGCAGAGACCAAATCAAAGCAGGAACAAGAACCCAGCAGGCCTGAACTGACAGACTTTTAGTAGTAATTGTGGTGCGCCTGCGCATTACGCACATCCTGTTTCAGGATCAAACATCATGAAAACGCTTCGTTTGATTTTGCAAACCTCTGCTACGACTAAATCTGTAAATAATTCCACAAAAATAAATAAAGCCCTCTCTGGTGGAACATTAACTTCACCAGCTGCTAGCTGGCGCTGCTGTTAGCTAACAGTGACAGTAGGAAGCAGGTAACCTCTGACTTTCAGTTGGCAGAAAACTGATTAAAGTTACTAAATAAAATGACTAAACGAAACCAAATTAAGTAAACTTCTCTATTTTTATATCCTCGTTACCTTTCCGGTCAGGTAGAAGTTCCAGACAGCAGAGAAGATGCGAAAGATTCTCCACAACCATCCGCGAGCCGCGTCACGGCAACACTGCCCGTCAAAGATCGTCTATGAAGACAACCCTTCCACGCATCTCGAATTTGAAATCATGAAATTTAGACTAAATTGGAGTCTGTTTGTCCCTCAAATGTGACGAAACTGTGTAGGATATATAACAATACAAATTACTTGTCCAAATACGCATGATTGATTGAAATGTCTAATTGATAACAAAATCAATGTCAAGTGTAACCCAACACTTTCTTTCAAATGCAATAAATTAAATATTTCAAATCATTTCCTGACGGATATATTCGGGAACAAAAAGTAGTGTTTAGATGCGTAACTATATACACATTAGAATGACGACAGAGGAGGGGGATATACCAGAAATATAAATGGATATTGAATTGAGAGTGAGACATCTCGCTAAACATTTTCTTAAAAAAAATGCCAAGATGCCAACCATGGTTGTGACCAATGCGCAAGCGCAAATCCACTCTTTTTTTTTTAAAAGAAAATACATTCTCTATTGCTAAAACACATATGCCAATTAGTGATTCATATATTAATTATTATACTATATTAATATATAGTAAAATTAATATGAGTTTTTTTCCTTTTTTCCCAAAATGACATAGATACTCCGAACCAGTAGAGGGCGCCAAACCCTGAAACTTTGACTTGATTTGAGTCAACTCAGAAGCGGATGTTGGTTTTTGCCTCATGCAGTCAGTGCATGTAGCTGCGAGCTGACAACAACAAACTTTTTTACTCTTAGAAAATGGATTTAAATACCAATAAACAGTGTTCGCCAGCTTTATTGTCCTGCGGAAGCGGAGCAGGTTTGAATTGTTTTCTTAAATTGTCAAAGTCGAGAGTTTATTAATAAAATGTGAAACGGAATTTAATGTTACGCTACAGAAGAAGCTAGCTTTAGCTTCCACATCCAGGGGTTTTTACCGTAAAATGTGATTTTTTAAAATTATTATTTTTGTGACTTACTTAGTCGTGTAGTGTTTACATGAACACAATCTAACATATCTGAATAAATAATAGATTATACCCCCTCGAGAAGTTTGTTTCATGTCCTTTCACAGTGTCTGATCCAGCTTTTTTAGCCCTCATTTTGATGTCTTGTTTGGTCATAGCTATGGTACTGCTAGCTTTCTCAAATAATAACTAGCAGGACTTTTCTGCCAACAGCTTTTAGTGACAAACTTCTTCTCAAGCCCCAAACCCTGCAAACAGAGCGAGTCCCCAGAAGCAGCGGTGAGAGGTCGCCTGATTTTTTTAAGTTGGAGTTTGCTCTCAGCAGCTGATGTGGGGTTACTCTGTGGTTCTCAGTGCTGGAACGGCTGCAGGGTTTCTTGCCTCAGATGGCCGAGGCCAACAAGAAGCTGAAACAACAGATGGAGCAAGGTCCTGCTGGAAGCTTTGACATAGAGAGTGTGGAGGAGGACGAAACCGTCATAGAAATGGTGAGTTTTTCTCTGCTGGTCTCCTTCATTGACATTTTCCCCCTCAAGTCGAAAACTCAATGTTTGAAGTCCCACTTTACACATGCACAAATTAAAACTACAACAGCTTTTAACTACTAACACACAAATCTTTAAAAATAACGCATAAATCACTTGTTACACACACACAAATGTGAGACTTATTTCACGTCTTTTCACTTATAGTGTGAATAATATCTTGTAGAACTTGACATTTTCCCACTTTCTTAAACAGATATGCCTGATAATTAATCTAAAAAAGGCAAAATACGCGTTTTAAGAACATTTATCACTTAAAAAAAACCCAGAACTGATTACTTCCTCTCTGCAGCCCCTCCACTGACAGCACCCCCGACACGGGGCTCTGTCCCAAACATTGGTCACCAGTCACAGAAATAGTAGGCGGCACTGGACCCTTCTAAACACCTGCAAATGAGAGTGGGCCAGTGCTGCCAATAATCGCCACGTTTACTGAGCAGAACTCCATGCATTGACTTTATAACATTTAAAAATTGTGATTTGTTCGTAATTTTTAAAGATTTGCGTGTGTAATTAGTCTTAATCTGTTGTCATTTTAATTTGTGCATGTGCAAATTATACTTTTTTTAATTTTGCACTTATCCACATACTGTATTGTATGAGTTACAAATCCAGAATTACGCACAAATGAAGAATTAAGCACGCATACATCAGTGTGATACTTATTTCTTTCCATATTTAAAGGGTAACCAAACAGGGAAGTTGGAGGCTGACTCCGCCCACAGCTAAAATGTGAAAATCCAGTCAGAGGGGCGGGGCTTGGGGCAGCACTGTTATCATTACTGGAGCTGCAGATCATGACATCAGACTTCTGAAACTTACATGGTTTGACCAATCACAAAATCCAACTGTAATACCTCAATTCAACCTGTAGGGGGCAGCACCCAGATGGTTTTAGACTATATTTTCAAGAATTAAACTATTTTATTTTAATTTGTCAAAAAATTGGCAATGACAGCTCTTTTAAAGACCCATTTATAGAAGTCAACAGCCAAAAAAAAGTTGATTTAGGGTTTGGTTACCCTTTAACTACCCTTCCTCCCTCCAGGACAAGTTCAGGAACTTCTGTGTTAAACACGACCAAACCTAAAACGTGCAGACACAATTTTAGATTTTTAAAACTGTCCTTCGAAACACTAAAATGTATAGTTATCTGCATCCGGGTCAAAATGTCCTCAAAGGAGAAAATAATTTTCTGAAGATTTTTCCTTTTATAAAGGCTGACTCAACTTCTCTGTAACAAAAACTGCTCTAGTCAACATCTCAGTCTTCAACTTTTCTCTGTTTTAACTTGAGATTTTCTCCTGGTGTCTCCAGGATGTGGCCCTGGTAGAGCTGGAGTCGTCAGACGAGTCTGACGGCGAGGAGGAATCGGACTCTGAGGAATCGGACTCTGAGGATGACAGCAGTGAGATCACGGAGCAGAACCTCAAACTACCCGGACACACAAACAAGAAAAAGAACCCTGTCATCCAGGTTCTCCATGGGGAGTAGAGCGTTAAGAGGACATTTTTTAATCCAAACACTGCTCAAGGAACTTTTTTTTTTCATTCTGAAAGAGGAAAAACGGAACAGAAACATCCTCTCTGGAGATTTTTATACTTTTCTTATCCCTATGGGAGAAAAAATGTCAATCTTCTTTTTGTTTTCTTTTCTTTTTCCTCCTTTGACTCACAGCTGGAAGTAAGAATACATAAAAAGGAAGATGGCCGCTCTGTTTTCTTCCTCAGCAAAGGAAGTGCTGGAAAAATATTTCTTTGAGAACTCACTTTGTAGCAAAAAAAGTCAGAAAGAACAAATATAAAGTTGATAATGTTGTACACTTTTGTAGTCTCTACAAGTGGCTGAATCAGAGTGAGTTTATCCCACCGGTCTGCACTTCTTCTCCTTTTGTTAGAAGATCTTCTGTTGACTTTGAAGCCTGTTGAAGATCCATTTTTGCTCAAAATAAATAAATAAAGGGAACAACTAGACAACTCAATGTTACTCAGACATCTGTGTCATCAAGTGTCAAACCAGGAAACAACTGACTGATGATCTATTTCTGGTGTTTTTGTGGAATAGACAACAGGTGAAAATATATTATTGATAGATGAGAACGCTGAAGCTAGCTGGAAATGCTAAAGCTGATAGCTGCAAACGCTGAAGCTAGCTTGAAACGCTGAAGCTGATCTCACTGAAGTTGATAGCTGTGAACGCTGAAGCTAGCTGGAAATGCTAAAGCTGATAGCTGGGAATGCTAAAACTAAAAGCTGAAATCACTGAAGCTGATAGCTGAAAATGCTGAAGCTAGCTAGAAAATGCTAAAGCTGATAGCTGCAAACGCTGAAGCTAGCTGGAAATGCTAAAGCTGATAGCTGAAAATGCTAAAACTAATAGCTGAAATCACTGAAGCTGATAGCTGAAAATGCTGAAGCTAGCTAAAAATGCTAAAGCTGATAGCTGCAAACGCTGAAGCTAGCTGGAAATGCTAAAGCTGATAGCTGCAAACGCTGAAGCTAGCTTGAAACGCTGAAGCTGATCTCACTGAAGTTGATAGCTGCAAACGCTGAAGCTTCCTGGAAATGCTAAAGCTGATAGCTGGAAATGCTAAAACTAATAGCTGAAATCACTGAAGCTAATAGCTGAAAATGCTGAAGCTAGCTAAAAATGCAAAAGCTGATGGCTGAAAACACTGAAGTTAGCTGGAAATGCTAAAGCTGATAGCAGAAAACACTGAAACTGATAGCTGGAAATGCTAAAGCTGATAGCTGAAATCACTGAAGTTGATAGCTGAAAACGCTAAGTCTAAATTCTGAAATAATAGCTAAACTCCAAAAAACGTCCAAAAAACAGAAAAAATAGCCAAATTAGCCAAAACAGCTAGCATGTAGCTGAAAAATGTGCTCAACTCCAAAATAACCTCAAACATCTTAGTAAATGGCAAAACATTTCAGCAGCAAAACAGAAAAACTAGAAGAATGCCAATTTTTAAAACTTCAAAACTGTAACTTTTTAACATAATTATGAATAATAAAAAGGCAGGATTATTATTATAGAATAAATCAACTTAAAACTTAAATAACACGACATCTCACACAATATATTTTGTCAAAATTATACAAGTTAGAAATAGGCGCAAGATAACATCGGACCATTAATAACAATAAAATAAAATGATCTGAGGGCCGGATCCGGCCCCCGGGCCTTGAGTTTGACTCATGTGGCTTAAACACTTCCAAGTTTAAATCTAAAGATAGTTAAGATTTTTGTTTTACATCCAGTATTCAGTCTTTAGTAGCCTTTATTATGTCAGCACATGCAACAATGTAAAGGCAGGAATATAGAACAGAATATTTCATTCATGCAGGTATCAGATGTGTTCTTATAATGTTCACTTAATTCTTTTGAGCTTTGTACATCCAACAAACGTCTCATGAAATCTCAAGGTTTGTTCCTTTGGAAACCTCTTAGCCTCAGTTCTGACTCTGCACCACAAATGAAAAGGAGAATTTTCTTTCAAACATGATCATTTTATTCCGGTGACACTTGTCGCTCTCCAGTTGGTAGCTCCACAGCCCTCGCTCCTCTTCCACAGCTTTACATTCACAGTTTTGTCACTACAAAGAAATAGACTTTTACAAAATAGGGGGAACAATATCCAAAATATCTGGAATATTTATGTCCTTGTTTTGATTCTAAAAGCAGAGAATTTACAAAAAATTGGACAATTTTGTTTGAAAAATCATAGTGTTTAAAAAATGTAAAAAAAGATTTTACATCTGCTACAAATGACACACCGTGAACTCTAACCGACAACATTTAGAAACATTTTCCCCAAAGTCTGATGAACGGGAAAGTGGCTTTATGCACAGGTAACATTGGAAGGCACGCTGTTTTCTTCACAATGTGATGGAGCGGGCTCAAAAAAAACATAAAACAAAGAAGTAAGACTTGTGCTGCAGTGTCTCCTGGTCGAGTCAGATGCTTGAATGTACCGATATGAATCTAAACCCTGCAAAAATTCAGGAAGCGTTGCATCTATCAGCTTTGTGTCCATGCATTCAAGGAGTGATGCGGTCTTTTTTGAAGCCCACTTTTGTCTTAAAAAAAGGGGTTGATGACGCCCAAACTGAAATATCTAGCACTCACGGTCCAGGATTTAAGGGTGGCCAGTATTGTGTTCTTCTGTGTTGAACCTCAAACGCCCCACATCCTAATAGATGTGTAGAAGTCCACTGAAACCTGGAGGTGTAGTTCAACCTTCTGATCCAGATGTGGCCTGAGCTTCAATACTCCACCGTCACTGCTTTGGTCTTCAGGTATTCTGAGAGGGCGTCCTCTCCTGAACACAGAGAACAAGTAAATCTACAGACCTCCATCTGCACTGTTACGCTCTCGAATACTGACCCAAGTCTTTGCCAAAGCCCGACTGCTTGAATCCTCCGAAGGGTGAAGCCACGTCGGTTTTGTTGTAGGTGTTGACAAAGACGGTTCCGGCCTCCAGCCGCTCGCTCACATACATGGCCTTGTTGATGTCGCGGGTGAACACCCCAGAGGCCAGGCCGTACTCCGTGTCGTTGGCTCTCTGAAGAACACCGTCCACGTCCCTGAGGTTTGGGAGGGGGTAGAGTGAGACGGCTGCTGGCTTCTTTACAGATAGGAGTGTTACTGTCTTACCCGTCTTTGAATTTGGACACCACCATGACGGGACCAAAGGACTCCTCTTTGGCGATGAACATGTGGTCTTCCACGTCGGTGAACACTGTGGGCTGCATGAAGAAACCTGGGAGAAATGATGGTATAAGATGGTTGATCTGTGTCAGGAGATGGTTTTCCTCAGACAGTGGGGGGCGTCTTCTACCTGGCCTGTCCACCTGTTTGCCTCCATACACCAGTGTGGCTCCTTCCTTCACCCCGATGTCGCAGTACTCCAGGAGCTTGTCCAGGTGGGCCTTGTGGTTCTGTGGGCCGTGATCGGTGGATCGATCCAGAGGATCACCGATTTTCATCTTCATGATTTCCTCAACCTTTAAAGAACGGAGATGGGAAACAGTCCAATTATCATAGATCTATCCAACCAGGCTAAAGCAACTGGATAAATTAGTGTCTCCGCTATGCATTTCCAGTCTGATTGGCAACAACAACTGCAAAGTTTCTTGTTTTTCTGACATAAAGAAATCTTGAACACACCCAGGAGGCCACAGGAAGCGGTACAGAAGTGAAACCAAGAACCATCTCTATCAGCAGCAGTGGAAGCAGTTTATTTTTTCCAAGGATTTTATCTGTTTAAAGCTTCACAATCCTAGTTGAGGCTGTGTTGTCTGTTCAAGCATAAGTGAAACTTCGGTATGTTGACTCTTTTCAGTTCTTTTCAGTCACCTTATTGAATTAAATAGAAATATCTGCAAAATGGTGACTTTTGGCTTGCTTTTGATCGCTATCATTCTTATTTTATCACGTCTGTAAAAAAAAAACTATACTTGTACAGGATGAATGGTCGTTGTTTATACAACTGATAATCGTCATTTCATTGCTTGCACACAAAATTGTTGGACAGGTCAAATACTTTGTATGTCCAATTCAAAAGTATTTTTATTCAGAGTTTCTACTCATTTATTCAAATTAAATTTGAGACTTTGCAAATGTAAAATTAAGACCTTCTTTCTAGTCTTGGCTCCTTAAGCTGGTCCTTCAATCCTTTACCCTTTAGGACCCATTGGCTTCTGTCTCCATCTTCTATCTTTCTAAGTCCAAATGGACCTGGTATCTGGTCCTGGCTCCTTAGCTCATCAGTAGCTGTTTAGTACCTTGGTATACAGTTGGAAAAAGGGATCAGAATCCACATAGTTGGAACAGCCAATAGTGTCAATAGAAGATTTGAGAGGATTATAATTTTCTTGCAGAAGGCCCAGAGTTCAGGATAGGTCTTCCTGATTACACTGTTTAAGAAAAGCTCCAGCCAAACTTTCATTCATCATAATAATCATCACGTTTCTGTCCTATTACAACTATGATTTTGGGAAAAAAATCCCCTTTTTAATGTTTTAGAAACTTTGTGGATGTTATATTTGATTTGCTCCCCAAATCATTGTTGTAGGACAGTAAGGTGATGGTTAGTCACGACTGAAAGTGTGGTGACTGTAACTTTACTCTCTCAAGAACAGGCTCTTTGTGATGAAGGCGGAGCCATGATGTGGACTCAAAGAAGGATAAGGCATTTTGTGACGGAGCAGAGTCGGTATTTTTCGACTCACCACTCGGCGGATGTACTCGTCATGGATGGACTCCTCCACGAACAGACGTCCAGCGGCGATGCAGTTCTCTCCTTTGTTGAAGAACACAGAGCTCATTCCCTGTGGAGAAGCGTTTCATCTTATTGGAGAACTTAATGATCTTTAAAACCAGCCGTTTGTTTACATGAAGCTAACGTGATTTGATTGATGAAAACCGTTGAGGTGTGTACTGGCAAGAGTCTGGTGATACCAACCATTGATATTACTAGAGATTACATGCTAGCTTGTTGCATACGGAAAGTTGGACTCCATATTGGTATTGTTATAGATGTTGCAGCGTTGCCGCCAGACTCTGATAGAGGCTGACCTGTGGAACGTGAACCCCCAGCCTGCGTTGCCACATTCACTAACATACGTATCCTGATACATGTGTCGCAATACGTCTCCCGATATTTTTAAAAAGATAGTACCTGGCAATATTTCCCTTTTTTTTTGTTTTTTTCGTAAAACATAAGTAATACGCTGAACTACGTTTGCATATACATAACAAATTCAATATCATCTTGGCAGAATTTTAAATCAATACAAGTATCGCGATTTTTCACTGATTTGATATTTTCTTTCACCCTTAGAAAACAGCATGTTTTCCAAGTGACCTTACACTAAAACAACATGTGGAATTTAATCAAACTTTCTGAAATATTGTCAGAGCTGCAGAAGGAGCTTTGGTTACTTTTGATGACACAAATGCAAAGAAAGAACAACAAACATGGCAAAAGACGAGCTTCCTCACCATGCGGACGGCCTTGTCCATGTCACAGTCACTGAAGATGATGAGAGGGGATTTCCCGCCCAGCTCCAGAGAAACCTTCTTCAGGTTGCTGAGCGCGCAGCTGAAGACCCCCAGATAAAGAGGATTAGCAAGCAGCTCTGAAGACCAGTTAGCAGACCAGCAGGCTGTTACCTCTTCATGATCTGCTTGCCGATCGGCGTGGAGCCGGTGAAACCCAGCTTACGGATGTCGGGATGGTCGGACAGACGCTGCCCCACCATGCCACCTGAAGAGGAGAAATCCCTTCAGTGTCTGATCGCAGAGGCCAACACAAACACATAAGTCAATGCTAACAAAATCCATTGACCTTCATCATAGGTGCAGAAATAAGCAGATATTAGCAGATTTAAGCAGGAATCTGACCAAACCACTTATTTCTAAACTAACTCAAATACGTTTGTGAAAAATTATTTTAGCTTTTAGGAAGATTTTAGCAACACAAATCTTCTGGGGTGATATTTGTGCCACCATATTGCAAGGAAAAACATAGTTTTGAGATCAACATTTTCTAAGCTGCAAACAAAATGTAAATTATTTAAAAAAAAAACATAATTTGCAAATGAAAATGTTTAATATTTTATTTCAAAAACGTTTTTTCTGCATTTGCAAACTTTTTTTTCTTTAGAAAAATATTTCTGCGATTGCAACCCAAACGTTTTTAGATGTGTAGTGCCTCATCTTTCGCCCCATCTTTGAACTTGCGTTTAACGTTTTCTTTCAGCGTTGCGTTTGTGCCACCCCAAACAGCCAGTTGATTGGTCTAGATTCTATCCAATCAGGTGTCTCTACCTCGCACTGCCGTGCTAGGGGGCCGAGGAGGACTCTGGTCTTTCTATCGGCGCTGTTCGGTCTGAATTCTACAGTCTTTAACCATGTCAGAAGCAGAAAAAAAGCATCTCAGCGTCGTCTCCATCCATTACGGTTATGATTTGTATGAACAAGCTATAGTATTTTTCGTGAATTAAAAATAAAAAAAATAAGAGACAGCTGCATTTTTTCATGAATATGTTTAGACAAAAGTAATCAGCAGGCTGTTTGGTTGGCACAATCATAATGCTGAGAGAAATTTTTAAACACAAAATCAAAGATAGGGTGAAAGCGAGATGAGGCACTACGCATCTAAAAACGTTTGAGCAACTGCAAAAGTACTTTTTAAAGAAAAAAATAATTTTGTAAATGCTAAAAAATGTTTTTGAAAGCAAATATTAAATATTTTTATTGGTAAATTATAATTTTTTTCTTAACAAAGAAAAGTTTGACCTCAAAACTGGGACTTTTGTTTGCAATACGATTGGAACAAGAATCTGAGAAACTGCCTTTTAGACATTTTTAGTATTTATACCAGAGCCTGGTAGAATATTTATGACTCCTTTAGGGATTCCAGCTTTCACAGAAAGCTCAGCAAACTTCAGCGCCGTCAGAGGAGTCACCTATAAATGACAAACAAATGAACACAGTCAGATGAGAAATGTCCTGAACACCTGATAGTGTTTTGACGATATATTCAACCTTTAACAAATGCAGATGGTTAATATTAGAGTTAAAATCCTCACCTGAGCTGGCTTCAGCACTAGCGTGTTTCCAGCTGCCAGACAGGCTGCACTTTTCCAGGCCAGCATCATGAGGGGGTAATTCCAGGGGATGACTATGGCACAAACTCTGCCGCACAAAGAAGCAGTCGGTCAGAAAACAGTGGATGGGTTCAGGGCTGTTCAGCAGCCGCAGAACTTCACCCCAGAGGCTCTTTCTTTGTGAAGGTCAGGTTGCGGTTGGGCCTGGCTTGGTTGATGGGGATGGTTTTGCCCTGTATGAATGAAGAAGGTTTCATTGGTCTGGTGAAGGTTTATCCAGCTGTGAAAGTGAACGTTGTCCCACCTGAATTTTGTCACACCAGCCAGCAAAGTAGCGGAACGTCTGAATGGACATGCCGACGTGAGTCTTGAGAGCGAGCGTGTACACGGCTCCAGAGTCGATGGACTCGATGGTGGCCAGCTCTTCCTGATGCTCTTCCATCAGGTCTGCAAGCCTGAGGGAGGAAAGTGACTTCTAAGTTTATAGGCTTTCTATAGAAATTAGCAAAGATAAAATTGGGATTTTAAGTGCAAGGTTCCTATGACTCTAAGACATGAGTGTCAATCGTATGGCATTTAATCTGACCCAAGTGTGAAGAGAAAAAATGATAAGGATGCTAAAAAAAACACTTTCTAGCTCATTCAAGTTCTGATTATTTAAAGAAATAATTATAATTCTAGCTTGATATTTAACATACTTTTAACATACATAATTTTTACTAAATCGGGTTTGAACCCGTTTTGGGGAAGCTCTAATCCAGTATTGACCCTCACTGTAAACAATTCCTGATAACTACACCTAGAATCAAATGAAATTAGTGGTTGTGTAGCTTTTTATTAGAAATGATTACAGTCATTGTGCTAAAAAAACCTAGCTAGTAGCTAAAAACTAGTCATTGGTTGTAATCTCATGTGAATACTCTACCCTGGTCACTAAAATCATCCAGACATGTTTGTTTTTTGTCCTCTTGAACCTCGACTCACTTGTACAGGAGACTCCCTCTGTCTCTGGGGTTCATCCTGCCCCACGGTCCGTTGTCAAAAGCTTCCTTAGCAGCAGCTACGGCCCGGTCCACATCACTCACCGCTGCGTAGGACACCTTACAGATCACCTGCATGAAGAATCTTCTATTAAACCAAACACCTGAAACCCTGAATCCTAGGTGAGATCAGATAGAGTGAAAGGACGAACAGGTTAGTGTGGACCAGACTCACAGATCCATCCGTGGGGTTGATGGTGTTGTAGGTTTTTCCATCTTCTGCATTCTCAAACCTCCCATTGATAAAACACTGGTATGGCATTTTCACTGTCATGCTGTTCACTTCTTTGGTTGCCTAAAACCACAATAACAGAACCAGAAAGTTTGCTGAGAATAAAAGGACGTAAATTCACAGATTGCTTTTCTTCCGACATTGCTTCCTGTCACGGTGACGACTTGTTTCTGCGTTCTGACTCTTTAACACCTTTCACTCAAGTGCTGGCTTTCTGACTCCTGTCTCCTTAGTCTGCATCCATTCATCTCTAGGAGTCACCGGTCTTCCTCCACCTGTGTGTAGGTGGAGAACCCGGGTCTGTGCTTCACCAGTATGGAGAGAAAATAGTCACACTGGATTTGTCTGTGTGATGCTTCATTTGTGATGTGTGTCTATTTTGTGAGTATCTGCATCCATCCATGCTTCCATCCATCCTGTATCCATCCATCCATCCATGTTACGGCCCTGGTGTATCCGGCACTCTTTGTGTATGGTTTGTCTGGTTGTGTGCTTGAGTTTTGGGTAAAAGAGTTGGCGTGAATGAGTTTTCTTTCTGTAGGAGTCTAAGCTGAGAGCTGCAGCTCTGCAGAGTGTGGACCCGCCCATCTACACCTGATCCTCATCATGCTATCAGCTGAGGACCAGTGACAGAGGATCCACACATGGATAAAAGAGCTGACTTCCCCATCCAACGTTGGCAGCTTTTGTAACGCCCTTTCTGGTGGTCAGCTTGCCCATGGTGTGAACTCCAAACTTTAAGTTCCTGTCCTCTTTTGTGGACTTTGGTGGTGGAGCTTATTGTTGAGAGCCTGTGTCGAACTTTGACAGTTATACTCAACAGACCTGGTGGGTCTGAGTTTGTGGCTCCCATGTGGAGATGTTTTCTATTTGATGTGCTGTAAAAATTAACCCTTGTTCAACTTTTCTTTCTTTGTTGCATTCTGTTTGTGTTCATTGTGCAGCAAATTAAAAGCTGCACACCACCACAGTGCTCCAGTCTGGGTTTTCTTTTTTTATGTTACACCTTATTCTCCCTTCCCCTCGGTTGGGATCGTAACAATCCATCTATCCATGCATCCATCCATTTATCCATCCATCATTGAGTCTTGAAACCTCTGATTGGACTAACATAGTCAACGACCAGCTCCTCCTCCTGGTCTTCTCCCCTCAGCTTGCGCACAAACATCTGGATGAAGTCCTGGAAGGTGGTGGCCATGTAAACGTCCTCATTCTGCAGCTGGACACCAACACACTTCTGCTTCACCTCCTCCACCAGCCTGCACACAGTCAAACCAACTCCACTTTAGCCGCAGAAGTGGACTTCTGTGCAACAGACCGATGACCTCACAGAAGACGTGAGGGGTCTGGAAAACCAAGAGGGATCTGACATAGTTCCTAAAATGAGAGACTGACCAGACATTATTTTTGAAGGAATGACTGCTAAAAATAGATATTCAAGCTGTCAAATTGTTTCTGGATTTAGACTTTTTTTAATTGAAATAAACTCAGTTACTAATGGAGACTATCTTTAGATCTCAGTAAAGAACAGAAAATGTATCATGTATTTCACATGGTCAGTAATAAAAGTTAAGATGAGTCATTTTGAAATCCTTCATCCTCACCTGACAACATCCATGGAAGCAGCTCCAGACTTAAAAAAGTCTGTGGTGTCCACAATGGCCGGAACGTTGCTGAGAATGCCCTTCCAGATGTTCTTTAAGTGGAAAGAAAAGGGAATTATTTTCCTTTGTTAGAAACTTCTGTTAATTTGAGAAACACAGAGATCTCCTTGCCCTGATTTCCTCTGCCATTTTCTTCTCCTCGTCGGTCAGCTCCACAGACGAGCTCTCTCCGGAGGAGAAGTACTTGGAAGCAGGAATCATCTTTCCATCCTCAAACTGCAGGTTCTTCACTAGGAGCTGAGCGTAAAACACACTTAGATTATTCAGATCTGTTCCAATAATCCAGTAGTTTGCACACAGATGTGACACTTACAGCCTTCCCGTCAGTTCCAAACAGCACCAGCCCTTTCTTTGAGATGATGCCGGGTTGGGACGCTCCCTCGATCTCCAGGGGCTGGCCGGCTGGGACCGGCTCGCTCAGCATGGATGAGCCATAAAAGGTCACCGACTGCAGAGACGGTAACTTTAACCACTTTATGTGAGTGAGAAAGCACTCCAGTTCTGCAGCTGCTTTCTAACTTCTACAGCAAATGCAAGGAGGGCAAAGCGGAGGCATCAGTGCCCAACATAAAAACATAACAGATCTGATAGCTAGCTAGATAGCTGTCTATCTATCTACCTATCAGATCGCGGTCTGTCTGTCTGTCTGTCTATACAACATTATTGGAATAATGTTCACATAGTTTGTTGTTAGTGGTGTCAGCAGACTCTTGTCCTTGTCAGAAAACACACCTGACCACCTATGTGCGCCCAGGCTCCGGGGACTTTGTCGTGGCCACGGATCCAGTTGTGGATGGCTTTAGCCGGCTGAGCCAAGTCAACCTGGGAACCACAGGGAGAGGCTGGTTATGCTCAGTGCTATCTAAATGACTGAGAATGAGGGCAAAGTCACACAGCTGGCAGCTCCTAGGGGAGCAGAGCCAGGAAAAATTACAGAGGAAAGTAAACGTCTCCTCTATGAACCGCACATTGACATGAGGCTGCAGGAGACAAGGACATAGGAAATATGGAGAGAAAATAGTCTCAATTTGCAAAATTTTACATTTGTAGCTTAAGTCTGCCTATTTGTGTGTAACTTTGGATTTTTTTATGTGGGTGATTCTTAAATTGTTACTAATACAATAGATTTAGTGTGTAACAGTGTGCACTTGTAATTGTGTATTCACATGTACAAAAATTACAAAATACAATAAACGCACAACTTTAAATGATAACAGCTTAAAACTAGCTACACATACAAATCTTTAAAAAGTACACAGCAAAAAACCTGATACGAAAACACATTTATACATAAATCAGTCTCCTAGCCGAGAGGGAGCGATGAGTTCTAAAAAAATGTTGTGTATTTTAGAAATGGTTTCTCTATTCTCGTTGCTTCCTTGCGGCTGTGATTCCTCAGAACCTGGCGCTGCTATCGCCGTGACTAGGAACCGGCGCTGGTGGAAGAGCTCCATGCTGGCAGGGAAAGCGCAGCCGAGAGGGAGCAAGGTGGATAGAGAAACTTTACTCCTAAAAATACATATTTAGACTTTTTCACATTAATTATTGTGGCATATTTGTTGAAGAAAATGTGAAAATGTCAAGTTTTACCAGATATTATTAAGGGTTTTTTTAGGCTATTTTGGAGCTTAGCTAATATTTAAGCTGAAAGCTAGCTACTTTGGCTAGCTTAGTCTCTTCAGTTTTAGGCTAATTTGTCATTTAACTAATATTTTCACTGGCTATCAGCTTCAGTGATTTTAGCTATCAATTTCAGAATCTTCAGCTATCAGCACTAGCATCTTCAGCGGCCTAATTCAGCTTAAAGCATTCATACTAGCATTATCACAGGTAATGATATATCTAGTTTTAAGCTAGTGATGGTTAAGATGTGTGTTTTACATCCAGCTTGCAAATTATCCAATTAGTCGACTCATCAGAAAAAGTAATCGTTGATTAGTCGACCATTAAAATAATCGTTTGTGGCAGCACGACTGATGACGCAGAATTCTAGCAGCATTAAAACGCACACTTTACCCACAAAAATTTGAGACGTGAAAAGAGTCTCACATGAGATTTGTGCATAATTGCGGTTAGGGCTGCATTGATAAAATCAATTTGAGCTTATAAAATCAATAATCGATTCTTAAAAATATAAATGGATTTTGCACATAATGCTAAAGTCTGCTAGCTTGATGCTAATGTTTAATGGTATTTCCCATAGGACGGTTAATGGTAACGATTGGTTGACGTAGACATACATTGCTGACTAAATTAACATCTTTATAAACTCACAGCCAAGAATTGTCCAAACTCTTTTAAGGAAATATTTTTTAAAGTAACCATTTGTGGTCTAAAACATAATTTGTTGCTCATACTTTTTCTTCTTCTGGAATTAAGTGTAATGCTATAGCGCGATCGCCATCTAGTGGCCAAACTGAAACTCCCTCCAGGAGAGGCAGAACAATGTTTACAATGTTAATGAACATTTTAGTTACAACTTCTCTTTTAGATAATCCATGCAACACTGTATGATATTAACAATCTCATTATTTCATTAATACATTTTACAGTATGTGAACTGTATCAGATTAATATAAATATATTCAAAAACACATAGTAGATTATTAAGGTATTTCTAAGCAAATGTGTATAAATGTGTAAACTCAAAATTGAATTGAATTGAGTGGATTGAAAGAATTATAAAAAATAAAAAATCGGAATCAATGGAAATTATAATCAATACCCAGCCCAGTTTTATGTGTGTTCAACAAGTGACTGGTGCATACTTTTTAAAGATTTTTGTGTGTAGCTAGCTTTATGCTGTTGTAATTTAAAGTTCCGTGAATTGCATTTTGTAATTTTTGTACATGTGAACACACGGTTACACCCAAAAATGTTTTGTATGAGTTACAAATCAAGAATTACACACACACAAATCCAAAGATTGTATTTTCTCTCTATAAGGAATTGATTTGTCCCATGTATGAACTGATCTGGTCGGTATCACCTTGGCGTTGGATTTCCTCTGGATTCCCTCGTAGCTCGCACCCTCCTCTGGCTGAGGAATTCTGGGAGCCTTTCCATCAGCTATGAGCTGCACAGACTCCACCTGCAGCAGGACAGACAGCTCAGTCTGAGAATCCTTCCAAGAAGCTTTAATGAAACACTTTCTTCAAACCCATCTTCCAGACAGTTACCATGGCTTTGATTCCCTCCGGGAAGAGGAAGCGGTTGTACAGCGTGTCCACGGTGTCATCCGGCTCCACGGCACACTCCCTCTGCAGCAGGATGGGGCCGGTGTCCAGTCCATCGTCAGCCCAGAACACGGTGAAACCAGCTTTCTGATCTCCATGGATCAGGGTCCTGAAGGCAGAAACAGGACACCTTTCTCTCACTAAAATGCTATGCAAAAAACTAAAAGGAAAAGATAAAAAGGAACTGGAGGTGTAGAACCCAGAATGCAGGAGACTGGGCTTGGTTGTTAATGATTTAATAAATAATCTAGGACATGACAAAAGCAACAAAAAGGTGAAAAAGCAAATAAGCTGTCAATGACCAACTGTAAAAAGGCCCTTAAATAGACAGGATAATTACCAAGTGCTGTGGATGATTAACATGAAGCCGGAGTGACTGAGAGGGGAAAACAAACAAAAAAAAACCTAAAACTAAACTGCAGAATCCATGCAACAGGAGAAGAGTCAAAACACCACATTCATTCTGTTTCCATTCATTCACAAACTCACAATTCCATCCAAATGCTTCAAACTGATCCTAAAAACAGCAAAACCTGCACAGAATTAACCAATAATCACAATGAAAACCTCAAAATGTTTTTCTTCAGTAAAACCTTCATATTTCAACATGAATACTGATTCGTTTGGCGTCTATGGATGGGAAAGATTCCAGGTGGCTTGTCGGTGTTCCTGTTCTTGGCAGTGGACCTCGTGACTGGCTCGTTTCGTGTCTCGGAGTGGGAGAGATTCCAGGTGGCTTGTCGGTCCTTAGCAGTGGACCCTGCCTCTGGCTCGTCTCACATCCCTTGCTGTCCCCCAGCTAATCCGGATGAAGCCCTTCTGCTACACTACTTAACAATGTAGCAGTAGAGTTAGAAAAGTTATTTCTTCTTTACCGGTCCTGGTAAATCACCTGTCCATCCTGGGATAGGATCTCTCCCTCATGTGGGCATCTCTCCTTAATTCTTAAGTTTTTCTTTACCGGGAGAGGGGGTCTAAGGGCAGGGATAGCCAGTTTTATTTAGTCTGTTTAGTTTAGCAATTAGCTATTGTTTAGGTCTTATGACCGACCTTCTGCTCCTGTAAAATTATAAATGAGGCAATTGTTTTTGTGACATTGGGCTATATAAAGTGAATTGAATGATCTCAAGAATCATGTAGACGTGTTTACTGATGCTTGTGCAAACCCTTTTTGTAAAATAAATACACCTGATCTCACAACAACCTCTATTTCTTTCATGTATTGTGAATGAGATATACACAGACACTGCTCCATGTAGCGATTAGGCTAAAAACATTTGGTCGTAGCTAAACCTACATGTTTATTGCCAACACCAGTGGACTATAAAGAACAGTAAACACATTTAAGAAACCAGGGCCCCCCCCCACCTCACCAGTTGATGGCAGAGGCTCCTCTGTGCAGGGGCAGGATGGAGGGGTGATAGATGATGGAGCCGTGCTGAGGATGGTCAATGACAGTCATAGGAATGAACTGGGAGCAGAAGGGCATGACGTTGAGCTCCGCCCCCACAGACTTGTACGCCTCCACCACCTCTGGGAGGGGCTGCCCCTTGTTCCGCCACCGGGGAAACTTGAACAGCGGCGTCCCGTCCTTCTCCGCAGCCACCGCTAAGAAGACGAGAGGAAAGTTGAGGAGAGTTGCAGCGAGTGTCCACAAATCCCACAAGTTTCTCAAAGCCAAAAGTAAAAAGAAGGGAGAAAGTTCAAGTCAGGGGAGATGAAAACAAACTTTTCCTAGTGTTCAAATATGCTCAACATCAAACTGGAAGTCCCCAGATTGTATCAGCTGCTAGATATGAAGAGTAAACAGTTGGGTCAGAGGGTCATTCACTCCTGGAACCAAGCAGGAAGTGGCAGTCTGAACCAGAGATTCCAGTTCATACCAGGTCCACCCTGTCCAATAAAGTGCAATAAACCTGGCAGAGTTCAACGTTTTCTTCAGTCCCACAGCTGCACTGCAGTGATGAAGCAGCAGAGACCAGAAAAAGCTCCCGAGCACAAGATAAGGTTCTGTAAACAGCCCTGACAAGAGAAAATGAGGGGAGAAGGTGGAGAAGTGACGATGCTTTGTGGAAAGATTGCATGCGGCTTTCATCTGTTGTCCACACAGAGCCTCCCTCTGCGCAGACAATGGAGCCACTATCTATGATCTGACACGGATGAAGGCCTGTTTTGTTCAGAGGCACAGGGGAGTCCACACACATTTACCTCAGCCAAAGCACGGCCCGTGGTTACACCGAGGACCAGGTCAAACGTAGGGAGCAGGAGTCCAAGCTGCTCTCTGGGAGGACTGGAACTACCCACAAACCTCCTGGATCTGCATACTTCCAGTCTAGACACTTATCTGAGCTTTTAATAAAAGTATTGGAGTGGAGGGATTCTGTCAACATTTGTGCCACATTCATGTTGGTTGCAGGTTGTTGAGCAATGCTCTGTCATGTGAAACACTAAACTGCAGAACTGGATTATAAACACTAATGCTTTATTTATATGATTTTATAAACGTAATCCAATCAGATCATTTATCTCTTATGGTTTGTTGGAATTTGTACCTTTAAACTTTGGTTCAGGTTAGTTTTTGCCAAAAATCTATGAACTTTAAATCTATTGAGAACACATATATACCAAATGTCATATAAATAAAGGTATAATTCATCCTAAAGGTTTAGAAAACTCTGAAGTATGAAGTTTCTTAGATTTTGCATTAATTTGTTTTAACACGTGTTCAGACTGGACACATCCGGTCTGAATACACCCTAAAATAAAAAGCATCTGTATTGATTTGTTCCGGACTAAAACCTGAACCTTGCGTTTGGTCTGAATTCAGACTGGGAGATTTCTGCTCCAGACCAAAGCTTGTAAACAAAACCATGTGACTAAAGATCTCTTCAGTCATTGGCCAACAGTTAAGGGGGCGGGTCAAAACAAAGATGGAGATGTTGCAAATGCTTTTCAAGATAGTTTACTTATTCAAACCTTTTATTTTCGTGGTCCATTTTGAACATCTGTTTCAAGGCCCGGTTCAACACTTTTTATTGCTACTTGGGTACGGCGGAGGAATGCTGCAAGACTGTTACTGGAGACACTACGGCTACGAGGTTGTGGGGAAAACTGTGAGAAGCACCGTAAAACTTAAATTCATCTGACTACATTTCAATGAGTTGCTGTTGCATCGCTGCTCCACATTTGTACGCCAAAGACCAGCTACGGAGGCCGTTTGGTCCAATTGTTTCACGCTCGATGCAGATCGTATTCAGACTGAGGAATCTCAGAGCAAACCAAAGTTCAGTCCGATTGGAAAAGAACCGAGACCACTTAGAAAGATGAGTCCTAGAGCGGTTCCTAGTCCTGGACTAGAGTTTGCTTGCACGTATTTAGACTGAAACTTTGTTTCGCATCGTCGGGGGAAACAAACTCTGGTTCACTTTAAGCGGACCAAGTCTGAATAAACCCTGAAATAGAACCATAGAACCAACTCATAAATTTGAATAAAAAAGTGCATAAATGAGCAAACTTTAATTATTTATTCATGCAATCTGTTCATAAACAAAAAATATTTTTTTAAAGACAAAAATGGCAAAATAAGAAATTTTGATAACACTTTATAATAAGATTCCTTAACAAGAATTATTAACACATAAATAAACATTATTAAGGTATTAATAAGACATTTATTAGCACAATAAGGTTTATTATCATACTTAGTAAGATCCATTATCTACAAAGGCCATAAACTGCTCAATGTATTAACTATTTTTTGACTGTTTTGCAGCACCTCATCTAAAGTGTTAATGAAATGTTTATAACAGTTTTACAGAGAAACTATTCACTGAACTAAAGAGGAAGAGGATGCTGAAGGACCGGAAGAAATCAAACCCTTCTAATCCAGTTGTTTCTCCAAATCCACTGGAAGGGGTGAGAATAAAAGTGGGGAAAGCTCACCGAGGGGGTCCGCTTTGCCGTCTTTGTCAGGGACCGTGAACACCCCCACGACTTTGTGGCCCTGCTTCCTCAGGCTGCTGTACACCTCCTGACCGAAGACACTCTGACCGATGATGGCTAATTTCAGCTTCTTCTGGTAATAACGCTGTAATGAAAGCAGAGATGAGGTTGATTCAGTAATTACTGAACTATTTACTAGTGTATTTTGCAATTAATTATACTATCATATGTTTGCCATATCTTTGCATAGATAAAAATGTATGTTGATTTTGTATTATTTAACTCTGACATCTAATGAATCAAATGTAAATGACATCATATATTTAATTTTAAAGGGGAATTTGGAACTTCATCTTCCAGCTGAGGATCAGATATATTTCTAGAGGTCTTCTGATGGAATGTAAAAAAATAAACGCCTGAATGGAACTACTTATCCATGATTTCTATGACCAAAATGTTACATAACTATGGCGGTTCGGTTTATGTCTTCTTCTCTTCCTCTCAGCCGGCGTCCGAGCGGCGCATGTGCGAGAGTGTCGGGTTTCCTGCACATGTGCGCATGTTTCTGCCTGGTGCGCAGGCTTACATGACAGTTCCCACCAGGCTCCGTCATGCCTTCACGTGAGGCTCCTGCAAGACCGGACACGCGGCAAGACGGCGGCGGAGGGTGGAAGGGGGGGGACCTGTCATCCACATACCCCCCCGTACCCTTTAAATAAAAAGCCGGCGTGTTCTGCATTAAATTGTCAACTGCTTTTATCATGCCTTCTATTGAGCGGGACCGAACCTATTATTACCCAGCAGCCCCTTTTTTTCTTCTTCACCGGAATGATGGAGACACCGAGAGTTACTCACGGAGGACGTGGAGAATTTCCTGATGACTTGACTCGCCGTCAGCAGCATAATGGCGGTGTTTTTTTATTTTTATGAAGAGATTTAAAGCAGAAAAACCGTTAGAGAGGGAGCAGCGCGCGCGGTTGACACTCTGAAGGCGCTGCGGTCGGCTTTTATCCCGGACCGGGCTCGCGGCAGCCAGATTATACTCGTCAGCAACCAGTCGACGCCGTACGTGCGCGAGCACGCGGGGATCCCGGAGCGCGCGCTCAAGACCAGCCTGCTCCTGCCCCGACGGATAGGGTTATGATAGGAGCTATTTTGGGGTTATGGAGACATGAACCCACCACCCCCAAACACGCACACTCTCACGCACACGCACATTACCTTATACTAGAGCTGGGTATCTGTTATTATTTCCACATACGATTCGATTCACAAGAGCCTGAATCGAACGACGCTGAAGCTGGCTTCCGATTCACAGCTTCCGATTCGCGAGAGCGTTCCACTGTATTTTTCGAACTCAGACCACCTAAAAACAGGTCCTGTTCGAAAACTACTTTACATAGACAGTTCAAACCAGGATTAAATTATGCTTTAGATAGTAAAGAATAAATTAAGCTTAGTTTCTGATTTGTGAAAGCTTTTGCTGATTTGTGAAAATGTGAAATAGGGTGATTTTATCGCATTTTTTGCACACTGACCAGTTAAAAACAGGTCCTGTTCGAAAACTACTGCATCTAGACAGTTCAAACCAGGATTAAATTATGCTTTAGATAGTAAAGATTACATCAAACACAGTTTCTGATTTGTGAAAGCTTTAACTGATTTGTGAAAATGTGAAATAGGATGTTTTTTATCGCATTTTTCCCCCTTGATCACCTAAGAACAGGTCCTGTTCAAAAACTGCTGCACCTAGACAGTTCAAATGATGATTAAATTATGCTTTAGATAGTAAAGAATAAATAAAGTATATTCTCTGATTTGTGAAAGCTTTTACTGATTTGTGAAAATGCAAAATTGGATGATTTCATCACATTTTTTGTAATCTGACAATATAAAAACAGGTCCTGTTCAAAAACTGCAGCACCTACACAGCTCGCATGGATTAAATTATGCTTTGAATAATAACAATTATGTCAAACATAGTCTCTGATTTGTGAAAGCTTTTATTGATTTGTGAAAATGTGAGATATAATGATTTTTATCGCATTTTTTTTACTCTGACCACATAACGAACAGGTCCTGTTCAAAAACTGCAAAAAGGTTTATTTTTAAATCTCCTAAAATTATATTAAAAGTAATTTGCTTTTCTAAGTTACTTTAAGAGTGCATGCCGACAAGATTCTTTTAAAGATTAGGATTCAAACACATTTCAAAATATGTTATTTTACAGTTTTACATAAGAAATGTAAAAATCTGAAACATTACTAAATAGGCTCACTGAAATTGATATTTATGGATTATTTTAAGACTTTTGTCATGATATAAAGCACAAGACGAGGATTTATGAAGAGCATAAAGTTTCAGACAGCTAAGACAGAAAGTGTTTAATTTGGGTGTAGAATATGTGAAATGGTGAAGTGTCTAAAAAAATTGAGTGATCAGAAAAAGAAGACCTAAATGCACAGTTAGAGGGGCCCATAAAAAGAGAAATTACATCTTAGAATAAATAATCCTGGATGACATTCTGCACCTAAATGCACAAGGAAATTGTTACAGAGAGTATATTTCAGTGAAACAGTGAATCCGGGGAAGAGCTTCTGCTCCTCAACACAAGTGGATCTACAGAAGTGGACGGAGGTATCATCAGGAGTCAGGAGGATGCGGTGTTGGCGGTGTTGGCGTCAACGGCAAGCCTCCTGGTGGAGGAAGTGGAAAAGAAGAGGAAAAGGGAGACAAAGCCCTCCGCTAACCTGTATAGACTCTGTTCACGTGATGTCAGACAAAATGGCGACAGGACCTACAAAATGAAAAGTTACTTCCTGTAGTCGCATTTAGAACAGCAAAGCTGAACGCTGTTGGACACAATTTTACGTAAATAATAATAGGTAAACGTACCTATTTCAAAAGAAAATTGTACAATATTTATTTTACTAGAGTCCTGCTGTATTTTAATGTTGTGTCTTAGATCGTTCACAAATCTAAATACAAATTTGAATAATGCTTGAATATTGGATGTCCTTTCATTTGAGCAGCAGATATTATTCTAATGGTTTCTATTTTGGTTGATGTTATTTCTGCGTATTTTCAGTGCAATCAAGCACAAAAGCCGATTGAAATTCATGTTGGCCACATTTAAACCTTCAGCAAAGACGCACATCGCCCGTATGCATTTTAATCACTTTCCAGGAAAAATGTATTTGTTGTTTTATGGAATATTTTTGGGCATAGTTATAAGTACTATTCAGAAGAATAATTAGATGTTAAGAGGAACATTCCTTATTAAACTATTTTTCCACAGAAGTGAACACAACTTGAGTTAAGAATCCACAGCCTGACTGCATGTCTGTAATTAAAGGTGTGAAGTCTCCTGCTGGTTGTCATTCTTCAGTCTGCAGCTTTTCCTCCAGCCTCTTGATGGTCTCATTAATCTCCGTTTCACACATCCTTCAGTAATACGTATATTCTCCAGGCTCGGGCTCCTTTTAAGGATGTTAGACTGGTTCTGGGAATCCACAACTGATCCTGTGAAAACTTTCCTCTTGACGATATCTTGAAAAGTGTTACCTTTCCTTTTAGTTTGGAATCTATTCAAAATAACAATAATTTGTCTTATACCCTTGAAACAGCTATTTTTGATTAGGTAGAGCAATTTTATTTATATCTATCTAGACATTATCTTTGAAAAGGAATTTACTTAACCGTTTAACACTTAAGCGCCAGTGTTTATGTTCTTTGATTGACTGTAACTTTAACAGCTGACCGATCACGGGTAGAAAAAAATCACGAAAAATAGCTAAAATTTCAGAATTGCTTTTGTTTTTTTTAGAATTCCAAAGGTAATATACGATCATGGATATGGATATTTTCAAGACCAATCTATTTTTAGGTTTAATATTTTTCTGGAACAGATATTTCTGGATTTTGTTTTTTGTCGAAAAGTATAGCTCTAAACTAAAGTTCCAGTTTAGTCTTGAAAAAAATAAAGTTTGGAGGAAAATTCTTCTGAAAATTGTTACCAGAATTATTTTTTTTCCTTTTTAGCAAAATAATAAAGGCTACTGTTGACGGCTAAGAATTTTGCTGTAATTGTATTATAAAGAAAAGCTTTATATTAAAGTTGCTCAAGGTGAGAGTTCTACAAGACCGAGTCTGTCTGCTGATGTGACCGAATCAGGAGCTGACCATGGTGCTGCAGGATGTTCTCGTGCAGACCCTGACATGAACCCTCCACCATCAGTGATTGTTGTCATAGCGACCACAAGTCAGGCCTCGAAGAAGTTTGGAAAGAGTGCTAAAAACAGTGTGTGGCCAACATTTCTGTTTGAGGATGAGAACATCACCACTTCAGACCTCTTTTCATAATTAAAGATCCATTAATAATTTATAATACAATAGTAAAAGAGTAATATAAAAATGCAAAAGCAATAAAAGAACAGTTAAAAGAGCAGCAAAAACAGTTAAAATACAGCATAATATAATGAATTGCAATTAAATTCAGGATAGATAAGCTAGTTGAAATAAGTGAGTTTTGAGATTAGAAATAAAATTGGGGAGCGAGTCCATGTTCCGTAGGTTGGAAGGGAGAGAGTGCCATGCATACAAATGAGAATGCATTACACCAGAGGGGCGATATTTTGCAAGTTGATTTGAGTTTTGACCATTGACTGTAAAAATAATGGACCGAGCGAGCAATGAGGTCCCCCCAATGCATATGGAACACGGAAGTAGGGAGGGTTGCTCTGTCCTGTTATTTTATATACAGTCTATGGTTTTGACACAAAATGAGGATGTAATATTGAATTATACATTTGAATATTGAATTCTAATTTGCAAAATGTATTTTCATGTTAAACGCCTGATTTGAATATTGAATTGTCAATTGAAAAATGCATTTTCAAATTGCATGATGAATTTGCTAACGAATTGTCAATTGAGAATTGCATAATGCTTTAAATTATGGCTTAAAAAAACGTCCATATTATACCACGGTCCGGCTGAATACTCCATTCTGATTAGCTGCTGGGTGTGGATTAAAAAGTGATAAACAAAGCTGATAAACCAAACCTAAAAAAAAAGTTCCGGTCACACAACCTAAATGTTTGGTATCACTGCGCAGCCTTCTTTAAAACATACTTTTGCATCATCATCTGGACAAAAACAAACAAAGCCTCTAGTTTGATTCTGAAAGTAATTATGATTTTATTCTTTAAATCTGTGCTAATGCTAACACTAGCATTAGCTTTGGCTATGAGACGTGGAGCTGCAGAAGATCTTTTCTCACCAGTTAACAGTTTCCTGAATTTCCATTCTCACATAATCCTGTAAACAGATCAAAACTCAGACAATTCCAGCGTGTCTGAGATTAAAGTCAAACTTATTCCTGTTGTAATGTTTTCTACTGCGGTCAGTGAGCTGCTGTTAGCTCAGCCGTGGTTCTAACATCGCTCCCCTCTGTTTATGTTCATAAATGTGTCTGAGCTCCGCAAAGCTAAAGGTAAAAAAGGATCAAATTAATTTTAAAAACTGTAGCCAAAAATATGAAAGTGACATGTAGATTTTCTGTGCAGACCAGCTGAAGCAGAACATGACAGAGCTGTGAATGCTTCAACCTTTGCTGAGCTTTTGATTTCTGAGTAAAAATAGAGATTATGAAATGTCGGCATGAATAATTAAAAAAATTCAACAATTTATATTGTCAAACCAATAGATAAATTAATGCTATTGGCATGAGAATGGAACTCAGGTCCCAGTACATGAGAGAAGAAACAGGTACAATATGACACAAGTTACAAAACGATGCAGAACACAATATTCTTCTATTTAAAAAAATGTAAGTAAATACATTGTTTTAGTGTTAAAATAAATACCTAAAATAAATACCATATAACTGTATATAAAATACTCGACTTTGAATTAAATTATGCACACACACAAGGACACACAAAAGCAAAATCAGGACACATCATTCACACCGTGCAACAATTTCACGTGCCCCGCACCTCTTTCGCCTCGCCACAAATTTGCTGCCGCCTGTCAAAAATGTGTTCCTGACGCCGCGGCCGCATGTGGGAGGAGCTACCAGCTCTGTCTGTGGATATCTCACTTAAAATGAATGGAAGACCCAAATAATTTTGAGGAATATGGTTTATTTATTGTGAAGATAGCATTGGGAAACGTGTCTCTATGTTTGGGTTTTAGGATTAATCCATCCATCTTCTTGACCGCTTCTTCCCTTTCGGGGTCGCGGGGTGCCGGAGCCTATCCCGGCTACTGATGGGCGAAGGCGGGGTACACCCTGGACAGGTCGCCAGTCTGTCGCAGGGCCTCAATCACACACTCAGTCACTCACACAGTCATACCTAGGGGCAATTTAGAGTCACCAATTAACCTATGAAGCATGTTTTTGGACGGTGGGAGGAAGCCGGAGTCCCCGGCGAAAACCCACGCATGCACGGGGAGAACATGCAAACTCCACACAGAAAGGACCCAGCCGGGATTCGAACCGGGGCCTTCTCGCTGTGAGGCAAGAGCGCTAACCACTTGCGCCACCGTGCAGCCCCCGGTTTTAGGATTAATGTTAAAAGATTATTCAAATAAATATAATTAAAAGATTTTCCTGGTAGAGGGGGCTGTGTCTGTATGACAGCCGCTTCCACAGTGTTTCTATGTCTCTGTGGCTGAGCTTGAATGCTCACTGTCTCGTATTAACCCGAGGGGGGAAAATAATTGGGTTTTATTTGGTTCCGGGGCCAAAGCGGTTCTTTTGTTTTGCTTCTGGTCCCTTATCTGTGCTTATTTTGGTATTTCAGTAATAAAAAAATAATGCCAACAAATCAACACATTTTCATTCCTAAGTTATCACATATTGACGCATATTTAAGACCTTTGCGTCAAAAATTGACGTTTTTAGGTGTCATCGTTTTTTGACTTGCTGACTGTTCCAATTAAATCTGACCTCCCCAACCTCTGAGCCGCAAACAGGTGGCCCGCCCTTCTATCACCACGCGGCAAATCAGCTGATCGCTGCTGCTTGCCGCTTCTTGCCGCCTGTCAAAAATGTGATCCTGAGCTAGAGACTGCGGTGTCTGCAAATGTTAGGGTGCACACACACCGGCTGCTTTGGCTTTCATTGCAGCGGCTATCCTCAATGAAAAGTCCATGCAAAAGCGAGAAGTCCGGAGTTCTGCTCTACAAGCGTTTGAATGGAACCCCCACGAAAAGCGGTCACGAATTTACACCAATGCACCCAGCGCATGAGCTCCCCCAAACTTCCAATAAATGGAAGATAAATAGATTGGATTTATTTATTGTGAGGGGCTCTTCAAAATCTACAAAAAAAAAAGAAATCCTTTAAAGATTTTCTCGGTATTGGAGCTTTCATCTCACTCTGGGAGGGCTGCACGGTGGCACAGTGGTTAGCGCTCTTGCCTCACAGTGAGAAGGCCCCGGTTCGAATCCCGGCTGGGACCTTTCTGTGTGGAGTTTGCATGTTCTCCCCGTGCATGCGTGGGTTTTCACCGGGGACTCCGGCTTCCTCCCACCGTCCAAAAACATGCTTCATAGGTTGATTGGTGACTCTAAATTGCCCCTAGGTGTGAATGTGAGAGTGAATGTGTGTGTGATTGAGGCCCTGTGACAGACTGGCGACCTGTCCAGGGTGAACCCCGCCTTCGCCCTTCAGTAGCCGGGATAGGCTCCGGCACCCCGCGACCCCGAAAGGGACAAAGCGGTCAGGAAGATGGATGGATGATGAATGAATGAATGAATGAATGAATCTCACTCTGGGGTGTGTCTGGATGACATCTGTGGTGTCTGGGTCTCTACGACTGACTTTGAAGGCTCTCCTGCATTAACCCAAGAGGGATGGGAAATAGGGGATATTTTTTTCACTATTGTCTTGAGGAAAAAAATAAATATTTCACAGTTCAAGAGACCCAACTAGGCTGTCTCTCTCCCGGCGTATTGAGGGCTCAGATGAAGTCTGGCTGCAGTCAAGGAACCGTCACGGTGTGAAAGGACTAAACGCTCATATTAGATTAGTATTTTACTGTTGATTAGGTTACTAAAAACGTCACATGTCCAAAGCTGAGTACCTGATTGGCTGATGTGACGCAGCAACCTTTCAAACTTCAGGTATTTACACTTTGGCTGTGCCACCCAGTTTAGATCTTGCCGCTCAGATGGAGCTGCTGGCAAACTGTTGCGCTGTGGCCATGGCTCAAATCGCGCCACAGGGCTTCAATTCGCCTCAGAGCGCGCCAGTATCATTGATTAACATTGCAGCTGGCCGCCTCTGCAGCGCGAATTGCATGCGGTGTGAATACCCTTCAAGGCCCAGTCCCACTGGCTTACACAGCCATATCACCTCTGGAGCACGGAAGAGATTTCATCCCTGTGGTATAGTGTTACGTCCTGCTGCTGCTGCCTGACCTCCTTTGTATCCAGTTCTCTTTGGCTCACCTGGCAGGTGTGGCCAATATGCCAAAACTCCACTCACATATGTTCACACTAAACCCCTTTTGCTCGCTGCGGTTCAGCTGCGTCGTCCAGTGAAATTTGAACCAATTCAGATTCGCAGAGGCCTGACCACAGACGCAGGACGTGAACGCCTGCAGTGGGATTTCCTCTCGCATTTTTAAAGTTACGTATAGACTGCAGCGCTCGCATCGGAGCTTTAACGCTAGACGTGTGAGCCCGGAGTAAGGGAGCACCCAGCTACCCTATGAAGGAAGTTCCTTTCAGCCGCTTGTGACCAAAACCTTCCACAATGTTAAGCTGGTGGCTCACAGAGAGGCATCTGTCTAGCCGAGACAGTAAAATT